>NC_142575.1:24349750-24501500 GCF_041283825.1 Pyrus communis
AATCCGCTGTAGCACAACTATACTTGGCTAATTTGTTTGTCCATGTTCGACTCCTGGCAGCGGAAAAAACTTTTGGGTTTTTTTTTTTTCCGTTTGTTATATCTGTTTCACTCACTAATCACACATCAAGATATAAATAAATCTACCAAAGAAAATCGAACTCAAATGCGCTGTAGCAAAACTAATCACTTATAAATAACACTTTTGAAGAAAATAAAATACAAATTTGTTGTAGTAAAATGAAACTTGTCTAATTTGTTATCCTAGATTCGACTCCTAGTAGCTGAAAATACTTTTGGGGTTTTTTTTGTATTTTCGATTTTTATATCTATTTCACTCAAAAATCGCCCATAAAGATATAAATGAATTTGCCGAAGCAAATCGAACTCAAATTCGCTATAGCAAAACTAGGCTTGGCTAATTCGTTCTTCCAAGCTCGAAAATCGTTTTTAAACTTTTTTTTCTTTCCAATTTTGATATCTAGTCCGCTCACTAATCACCCATAAAGATATAAATAAAATTATTGAAGCAAATAGAACACAAATCCGCTGTAGCAAAACTAAACTTGGCTAATTTGTTCATCCAGGTTCGACTCCTGGCAGCGGAAAATACTTTTGGGGTATTTTTTTTGTATTTTTCGTTTTTTATATCTGTTTAGCTCACTAATCACCCATCAAGCTATAAATAAAATTACTGAAAACAATAAAACACCAATCCGCTGTAGGAAAACTAAACTTGGCTAGTTTGTTTGTCCAGGTTCGACTCCTGGCAGCGGAAAATACTTTTGGGTTTTTTTTTTTTTCGTTTTTTATATTTGTTTCGCTTACTAATCATGCATCAACCTATAAATAAAATTACTGAAAACAATAAAACACAAATCCGCTGTAGCAAAACTAAACTTGGCTAATTTGTTCGTCCAAGTTCGACTCTTTGCAGTGGAAAATACTTTTGGGTTATTTTTTTTTTTTTTTTATATCTGTTTCACTCAATAATCACACATCAAGATATAAATACATTTACCGAAGAAAATCGAACTCAAATTCTCTGTAGCAAAACTAATCTCTGCTAATTTGTTCGTCCAGATTTGACTCCTGGCAACGGAAAAGTACTTTCTGGTTTTTTTCTTCTTTTCCGTTTTAATATCTATTTCCCTCACTAATCACCCATAAAGATATAAATAAATCTACTGTAGAAAGCAGAAAACAAATCTGCTGTTGCAAAGCTAATCTTGGCTAATTTGTTCTTCCAGGTTCAATTCTTGGTAGCGGAAAATAGTTTTTGGTTTTTTTTTTCTTTTCGATTTTGATATCTATTCCACCCACCATTCACTTATGAAGATATAAATATAATTGTAGAAGGAAACAACACGCATATACGTTGTAACAATCTATTATTGGCTAATTTGTTCAGCCAGGTTTGATACCTAACATCGCAAATACTTTTTGGTCTTGTTTCTTTTCGATTTTCATATCAACTCACTCACTAATCACCAATAAAGTTATAAATAAACTTACTGAAGAAAATATAATATAAATTTGTTGTAGCAAAACTTAACTTGTCTAATTTGTTCTTCTACATTTGACTCTTGGTAGTGGAAAATACTTTTTGCCTTTTTTTTTTTTTTTTCAATTTTGATATCTATTCACTTATTAATCACCCATAAATATATAAATAACATTGTGGAAGAAAATAAAATACAAATTCCCTATAGTAAAACCAAACTTGTCTAATTTGTTATCCTAGATTCGACTCCTGGTAGCTGAAAATACTTTTGGGATTTTTTTTGTATTTTCGATTTTTATATCTATTTCACTCAGAAATCGCCCATAAAGATATAAATGAATTTTCCAAAGCAAATCGAACTCAAATTTGCTATAGCAAAACTAAGATTGGCTAATTTGTTCTTCCAGGTTCGAAAATTGTTTTTAAACTTTTTTTTCTTTCCAATTTTGATTTCTAGTCCGCTCACTAATCACCCATAAAGATATAAATAAAATTATTGAAGAAAATAGAACACAAATCCGCTGGAGCAAAACAAAACTTGGCTAATTTGTTCATCCAGGTTCAACTCTTGGCAGCGGAAAATACTTTTGTGTTATTTTTTTTGTATTTTTCGTTTTTTATATCTGTTTCGCTCACTAATCACCCATCAAGCTATAAATAAAATTGCTGAAAGCAATAAAGCACAAATCCACTGTTGCAAAACTAAACTTGGCTAATTTGTTCGTCCAGGCTCGACCCCTGGCAGCGGAAAATACTTTTGAGTTTTTTTTTTTTTTTTTTATATCTGTTTCACTCACTAATCAAACATCAAGATATAAATAAATTTACTAAAGAAAATTGAACTCAAATCCGCTGTAGCAAAACTAATCTATGCTAATTTGTTCATCCTGATTTGACTCCTGGCAGCGGAAAAGTACTTTTTGGCTTTTTTCTTCTTTTCAATTTAATATCTATTTCAGTCACTAATCACCCATAAAGATATAAATAAATTTACTATAGAAAGCGCAACACAAATATGCTGTAGCAAAGCTAATCTTGGCTAATTTGTTCTTCCAGGTTCAACTCTTGGTAGCGGAAAATAGTTTTTGGTCTTTTTTTTTTCTTTTCGATTTTGGTATCTATTCCACTCACCAATCACTTATAAAGATATAAATATAATTGTAGAAGGATACAACACGCATATACGTTGTAACAATCTATTATTGGCTAATTTGTTCAGCCAGGCTTGATACCTAACTTCGCAAATACTTTTTGGCCTTTTTTCTTTTCGATTTTGATATCAACTCACTCACTAATCACCAATAAAGTTATAAATAAACTTACTGAAGAAAATAGAACATAACTTTTTTGTAGCAAAACTTAACTTGGTTAATTTGTTCTTCTGGATTCAACTCTTGGTAGTGGAAACTACTTTTTGACTTTTTTTTTTTTCAATTTTGATATCTATTCACTTATTAATCACCCATAAATATATAAATAACATTGTTGAAGATAATAAAATGCAAATTCGATGTAGTAAAACTAAATTTGTGTAATTTGTTATCCTAGATTCGACTCCTGGTAGCTGAAAATACTTTGTGGGTTTCTTTTGTATTTTCGAGTTTTATATCTATTTCGCTCAGAAATCGCCCATAAAGATATAAATGAATTTGCCGAAGCAAATTGAACTCAAATTCGCTATAGCAAAACTAAGCTCGGCTAATTTGTTCTTCCAGGTTCGAAAATCGTTTTTAAACTTTTTTTTCTTTCCAATTTTGATTTCTAGTCCCCACACTAATCACCCATAAAGATATAAATAAAATTATTGAAGAAGATAGAACACAAATCCGCTGTAGCAAAACTAAACTTGGCTAATTTGTTCATCCAGGTTCGACTCCTGGCAGCGGAAAATACTTTTGGGTTATTTTTTTTGTATTTTTCGTTTTTTATATCTGTTTCGCTCACTGATCACCCATCAAGCTATAAATAAAATTACTGAAAGCAATAAAGCACAAATCCACTGTTGCAAAACTAAAATTGGCTAATTTGTTCGTCCAGGTTCGACCCCTGGCAGCGGAAAATACTTTTGGGTTTTTTTTTTTTTATATCTGTTTCACTCACTAATCAAACATCAAGATATAAATAAATTTACTGAAGAAAATTGAACTCAAATGCGTTGTAGCAAAACTAATCTATGCTAATTTGTTCATCCTGATTTGACTCCTGGCAACGGAAAAGTACTTTTTGGCTTTTTTCTTCTTTTCAATTTAATATCTATTTCAGTCACTAATCACCCATAAAGATATAAATAAATTTACTATAGAAAGCGCAACACAAATCTGCTGTAGCAAAGCTAATCTTGGTTAATTTGTTCTTCCAGGTTCAACTCTTGGTAGCGGAAAATAGTTTTTGGTCTTTTTTTTTCTTTTCGATTTTGGTATCTATTCCACTTACCAATCACTTATAAAGATATAAATATGATTGTAGAAGGAAACAACACGCATATACGTTGTAACAATCTATTATTGGCTAATTTGTTCAGCCAGGCTTGATACCTAACTTTGCAAATACTTTTTGGCCTTTTTTCTTTTCGATTTTGATATCAACTCACTCACTAATCACCAATAAAGTTATAAATAAACTTACTGAAGAAAATAGAACACAACTTTTTTGTAGCAAAACTTAACTTGGCTAATTTGTTCTTCTAGATTCAACTCTTGGTAGTGGAAACTACTTTTTGACTTCTTTTTTTTTCAATTTTGAAATCTATTCACTTATTAATTACCCATAAATATATAAATAACATTGTTGAAGATAATAAAATACAAATTCGATGTAGTAAAACTAAATTTGTTTAATTTGTTATCCTAGATTCGACTCCTGGTGGTTGAAAATACTTTTGGGGTTTCTTTTGTATTTTCGAGTTTTATATCTATTTCACTCAAAAATCACCCATAAAGATATAAATGAATTTGCCGAAGCAAATTGAACTCAAATTCGCTATAGCAAAACTAAGCTCGGCTAATTTGTTCTTCCAGGTTCGAAAATCGTTTTTAAACTTTTTTTTCTTTCCAATTTTGATTTCTATTCCACTCACTAATCACCCATAAAGATATAAATAAAATTATTGAAGAAAATAGAACACAAATCCGATGTAGCAAAACTAAACTTGGCTAATTTGTTCACCCAGGTTAGACTCCTGGCAGCGGAAAATACTTTTCGGTTTTTTTTTTGTATTTTTCGTTTTTTATATCTATTTCACTCACCAATCACCCATCAAGCTATAAATAAAATTACTAAAAACAATAAAACACAAATCCGCTTTAGCAAAACTAAACTTGGCTAATTTGTTTGTCCAAGTTCGACTCCTGGCAGCGGAAAATACTTTTGGGTTTTTTTTTTTTTCGTTTTTTATATCTGTTTCACTCACTAATCACACATCAAGATATAAATAAATTTACCAAAGAAAATCGAACTCAAAGGCACTGTAATAAAACTGATCACCCATAAAGTTATAAATAACATTTTTGAAGAAAATAAAATACAAATTTGCTGTAGTAAAATGAAACTTGTCTAATTTGTTATCCTAGATTTGAAATTTGGTGGCTGAAAATACTTTTGGGGTTTTTTTTTGTATTTTCGATTTTTATATCTATTTCACTCAAAAATTGCCCATAAAGATATAAATGAATTTGCCGAAGCAAATCGAACTCAAATTCGCTAGAGCAAAACTAAGCTTGGCTAATTTGTTCTTCCAGGTTCGAAAATCGTTTTTAAACTTTTTTTTTCTTTCCAATTTTGATATCTAGTCCACTCACTAATCACCCATAGAGATATAAATAAACTTATTGAAGAAAATAGAACACAAATTTGCTGTAGCAAAATTAAACTTGGCTAGTTTGTTCATCCAGGTTCGACTCCTGGCAACGAAAAATACTTTTGGGTTATTTTTTTTGTATTTTTCATTTTTTATATTTGTTTCGCTCACCAATCACCCATCAAGCTATAAATAAAATTATTGAAAACAATAAAACACAAATCCACTGTAGCAAAACTAAACTTGGCTAATTTGTTTGTCCATGTTCGACTCCTAGCAGCGGAAAATACTTTTGGGTCTTTTTTTTTTTTTTCGTTTTTTATATCTGTTTCACTCACTAATCAAACATCAAGATATAAATAAATTTACCAAAGAAAATCGAACTCAAATGCGTTGTGGCAAAACTAATCACCCATAAATTTATAAATAACATTTTTGAAGAAAATAAAATACAAATTTGCTGTAGTAAAATGAAACTTGTCTAATTTGTTATCCGAGATTCGACTCCTGGTAGCTGAAAATACTTTTGGGGTTTTTTTTTGTATTTTCGATTTTTATATCTATTTCACTCAGAAATCGCCAATAAAGATATAAATGAATTTGCCGAAGCAAATCAAACTAAAATTCGCTATAGCAAAACTAGGCTTGGCTAATTTGTTCATCCAGGTTCGAAAATTGTTTTAAAACTTTTTTTTCTTTCCAATTTTGATATCTAGTCCACTCACTAATCACCCATAAAAGATATAAATAAAATTATTGATGAAAATAAAACACAAATCCGCTGTAGCAAAACTAAACTTGGCTAATTTGTTCATCCAGGTTCGACTCCTGGCAGCGGAAAATACTTTTGGGTTTTTTTTTTTGTATTTTTCATTTTTTATATCTGTTTCGCTCACTAATCACCCATCTTGCTATAAATAAAATTACTGAGAACAATAAAACACAAATCCACTGTAGGAAAACTAAACTTGGCTAATTTGTTTGTCCAGGTTCCACTCCCGGCAGCGGAAAATACTTTTGGGTTTTTTTTTTTTTTCGTTTGTTATATTTGTTTCACTCACCAATCACCCATCAACCTATAAATAAAATTACTGAAAACAATAAAACACAAATCCACTTTAGGAAAACTAAACTTGGCTAATTTGTTCGTCCAAGTTCGACTCTTTGCAGCGGAAAATACTTTTGGGTTTTTTTTTTTTTTTGTTTTTTATATCTGTTTCACTCACTAATCATACATCAAGATATAAATACATTTACCAAAGAAAATCGAACTTAAATGCGGTGTAGCAAAACTAATCTATGCTAATTTGTTCGTCCAGATTTGACTCCTGGCAGTGGGAAAGTACTTTTTGGTTTTTTTCTTCTTTTCAGTTTTAATATCTATTTCACTCACTAATCATCCATAAATATATAAATAAATTTACTGTAGAAAGCAGAACACAAATCTGCTGTAGCAAAGCTAATCTTGGCTAATATGTTCTTCCAGGTTCAACTCTTGGTAGCAGAAAATAGTTTTTGGTTTTCTTTTTCTTTTCGATTTTGATATCTATTCCACACACCAATCACTTATAAAAATATAAATATAATTGTAGGAGGAAACAACACGCATATACGTTGTAACAATCTATTATTGGCTAATTTGTTCAGCCAGGTTTGGTACCTAACATCGCAAATACTTTTTGGCCTTTTTTCTTTTCAATTTTGATATCAACTCACTCACTAATCACCAATAAAGTTATAAATAAACTTACTGAAGAAAATAGAACATAAATTTGTTGTAACAAAACTTAACTTGGCTAATTTGTTCTTCTAAATTCGACTCTTGGTAGTGGAAAATACTTTTTGCCTTTTTTTTTTTTCAATTTTGATATCTATTCACTTATTAATCACCCATAAATTTATAAATAACATTTTTGAAGAAAATAAAATACAAATTTTCTTTAGTAAAATGAAACTTGTCTAATTTGTTATCCTAGATTCGACTCCTGGTGGCTGAAAATACTTTTGGGGTCTTTTTTTGTATTTTCGATTTTTATATCTATTTCACTCAGAAATCGCCCATAAAGATACAAATGAATTTTCCAAAGCAAATCGAACTCAAATTCGGTATAGCAAAACTAAGCTTGGCTATTTTGTTCTTCCAGGTTCGAAAATCATTTTTAAACTTTTTTTTCTTTCCAATTTTGATATCAAGTCCACTCACTAATCACCCATAGAGATATAAATAAAATTATTGAAGAAAATAGAACACAAATCCGCTGTAGCAAAACTAAACTTGGCTAATTTGTTCATCCAAGTTCGACTCCTGGCAACGGAAAATACTTTTGGGTTATTTTTTTTGTATTTTTCATTTTTTATATCTGTTTCACTCACTAATCACCCATCAAGCTATAAATAAAATTACTGAAAACAATAAAACACGAATCCGTTGTTGCAAAACTAAACTTGGCTAATTTGTTAGTCCAGGTTCGACTCTCAGCAATGTAAAATACTTTTGGGTTTTTTTTTTTCCATTTGTTATATCTGTTTCACTCACTAATCACACATCAAGATATAAATAAATTTACCAAAGAAAATCGAACTCAAATGCACTATAGCAAAACTAATCACCAATAAATTTATAAATAACATTTTTGAAGAAAATAAAATACAAATTTGCTGTAGTAAAATGAAACTCTAATTTGTTATCCTAGATTCGACTCCTGGTAGCTGAAAATACTTTTGTGGTTTTTTTTTTGTATTTTTTATTTATATATGTATTTCACTCAGAAATCGCCCGTAAAGATATAAATGAATTTGCCGAAGCAAATCGAACTCAAATTCGTTAGAGCAAAACTAAGCTTGGCTAATTTGTTCTTCCAGGTTCGAAAATCGTTTTTAAACTTTTTTTTTCTTTCCAATTTTGACATCTAGTCCACTCACTAATCACCCATAAAGATATAAATAAAATTATTGAAGAAAATAGAACACAAATATGCTGTAGCAAAACTAAACTTGGCTAATTTGTTCATCCAGGTTCGACTCCTAGCAGCGGAAAATACTTTTGGGTTTTTTTTTTTTGTATTTTTCATTTTTTTATATCTATTTCGCTCACTAATCACCCATCAAGCTATAAATAAAATTACTGGAAACAATAAAACACAAATCCGCTGTAGGAAAACTAAACTTGGCTAATTTGTTTGTCCAGGTTCGACTCCTGGCAGGGGAAAATACTTTTGGGTTTTTTTTTTTTTTTCGTTTTTTATATCTGTTTCACTCACTAATCACACATCAAGATATAAATAAATTTTCCAAAGAAAATCGAACTCAAATGTGCTGTAACAAAACTAATCTATGCTAATTTGTTCGTCCAAATTTGACTCCTAGCAGCGCAAAAGTACTTTTTGGTTTTTTTCTTCTTTTTAATTTTAATATCTATTTCACTCACTAATCACCCATAAAGATATAAATAAATTTACTGTAGAAAGCAAAACACAAATCCGCTGTAGCAAAGCTAATCTTGGCTAATATGTTCTTCCAGGTTCAACTCTTGGTAGTAGAAAATGGTTTTTGGTTTTTTTTTCTTTTCGATTTTGATATCTATTCCACTCACCAATCACTTATAAAGATATAAATATAATTGTAGAAGGAAACAACACGCATATATGTTTTTACAATCTATTATTGGCTAATTTGTTCAACCAGGTTTGATACCTAACATCGCAAATACTTTTTAGCCTTTTTTATTTTCGATTTTGATATCAACTCACTCACTAATCACCAATAAAGTTGTAAATAAACTTACTGAGGAAAATGGAACATAAATTTGTTTTAGCAAAACTTAACTTGGCTAATTTGTTCTTCTAGATTCGACTCTTGGTATTGAAAAATACTTTTTGCCTTTTTTTTTTTTTTTCAGTTTTTATATCTATTCACTTATTAATCACCCATAAATATATAAATAACATATTTGAAGAAAATAAAATACAAATTCGCTGTTGTAAAACTAAACTTGTCTAATTTGTTATCCTAGATTTGACTCCTAGTAGTTGAAAATACTTTTGGGGTTTTTTTTGTATTTTCGATTTTTAGATCTATTTCACTCAGAAATCGCCCCTAAAGATATAAATGAATTTTCTGAAGCAAATCGAACTCAAATTCGCCATAGCAAAACTAAGCTTGGCTAATTTGTTCTTCCAGGTTCAAAAATCATTTTTAAACTTTTTTTTCTTTCCAATTTACTAGTCCACTCACTAATCACCCATAAAGATATAAATAAAATTATTGAAGAAAATAGAACACAAATCCGCTGTAGCAAAACTAAACTTGGCTAATTTGTTCATCCAGGTTCGACTCCTGGCAGCGGAAAATACTTTTGGGTTATTTTTTTTTGTATTTTTCATTTTTAATATCTGTGTCACTCACTAATCACTCATCAAGCTATAAACAAAATTATTGAAAACAATAAAACACATATCCGCTGTAGCAAAACTAAACTTGGCTAATTTGTTCGTCCAGGTTCGACTCCTGGCAGCGGAAAATACTTTTGGGTTTTTTTTTTTTCATTTTTTATATCTGTTTCACTCGCTAATCACACATCAAGATATAAATAAATTTACCGAAGAAAATCGAACTCAAATGCGATGTAGCAAAACTAATCTATGCTAATTTGTTCGTCCAGATTTGACTCCTGGCAGCGGAAAAGTACTTTTTGGTTTTTTTTCTTCTTTTCAATTTTAATATCTATTTCACTCACTAATCACCCATAAAGATATAAATAAATTTACTGTAGAAAGCAGAACACAAATCTGTTGTAGCAAAGCTAATCTTGGCTAATTTGTTCTTCCAGGTTAGTTGGTAATGATCCTAAGTATCATGGTAGATCCTGAATGACCCAAACGGTCATGCCTAAGCATGTAAACTTTTGAATCAATGAACTTCTGGTTCATGACAGTATGTGATTCAAATGTCTTTATGTATATATAATACAATCCACTCGTCAAACCACGCAACTTCTTCAATTTACGATTCTGGGTATCATTGGAGGTAATGCATAGATATTCCACATTTTCTGCACTTTTCGTTTCAATGTTGTATCCATTTAAGCGTATGTCTTTGAAACTCAACAAATTTTGAGTAGATCGAGTAGCGTACAACGCATTCTGTATGAACAATATTGTTCCATTTGGTAACATAATCTGGGCTTTCCTTGAGCCTTCAATTACATCTGATTGGCCTGATATTATTGTTACCCTTACTTTTGTAAGCATTAATCTTGAGAAATACTTTCGATCTCGAAGTATTGTATGCGTGGTTGCGCTATCTACAAGACAAAAATCTTCGCCATTACTCTTGTTTTGAGAATGACCATAGTGCTTATCCGTGCTTTCTGAGTAAGGGGATCCTAGTTAAAAGCAATTTATAACAGGAAATTTAAATGCCACTTTTATTGAATTTGAAATGCTAGTTTCAAACTACAAGTTCAGTACATCAAACATAAATGATTCAATCGGACCGATACACTTCATTCCCCCTTTCCACAATAAAGTCCGAGACATCTAGGTGGGTTGTGTTCAACTACCCTGATAAGTCGCACACTGGATCAGGTATATCTATTGGTTTAACATGGTCGAGAAAATTGGTCTCGACACCTTTCTCATTAATGGACGCTTGGTATAGATCCACCAGATATTTTGGGGTACGACAAGTACACGCCCAATTCCCATTGTCATCATACCTATGGCAAACTCCTTCAGAGTTTCTGGGAGCATTACTCATGTGAGCTTTGCCTTTGTGGTGATTCACATTTTTGAAGATCAGGCCTAAATTATACCTTGGAACCTGGTTGTGAAACTGGACACCATGATTCTTCCTTTCCCGTTCCACCGTCCTCGCATGTGGCTACGTCCTCGTTTATGATTATTACCACCAGAGGATGTGGCGTTCACTTCGAGGGAAGCAACATTAACTTCTGGGAATAGTGCAGATCCAGTAGGTCAGGACTGATGAATTTTCATCAGGAGCTCATTATTTTGTTCAACTACCAGGAACACAGATATTAGCTGGTTGTATTCAATGAAACCTAGCTCTCTATGCTGCTGCTGCAGGAGCACGTTTGAGGCATGAAAGGTGCTGAAAGTCTTTTCCAGCATATCCTCCTCAGTAATGGTTTCCCCATAAAGTTTCATCTAGGAACTAATTCTGAACATCGCATAATTGTACTCAGCCACTGACTTGAATTCCTAGATCATTAGGTAAGTCCACTCATAACGAGCTCTTGGAAGAATCATTGTTTTCTGGTGATTGTATCTGTTTCTCAATGCCTTCCAGAGAGCTAACGGATCTTCAACCGTTAGGTACTTGCTTTTTAGTCCTTCATCACGGTGGCGACGGATAAAGATCATGGCCTTCGCCCGATCTTGAGAAGATGCAATGTTCTCTTCCTTGATTGTTTCTCCAAGATTTCCTGCCTCCAAATGGATCTTGGTATCCACTACCCAGGTAAGGTCGTTATTCCCAGTAATGTCCAAGGCAACAAAATCAAATTTTGCCAAGTTCACCATTTTCTTTTCTGAAAGAAAACTGAGATGTGTAAGAACTTGCAATAATATGTATTATGGAGGTATGTAGTGTTTGAACTTCTGATTCTTACAAATTTTTCATTTTGATCTTCAGGCCAAAATGATAAGCACTCAAAACTTCAGGCTTGAGATTTTCAAGATGAATGAGGAGGGCGATTGTACCGCACAATTCTTATTGAAATAACATAATATAGGATGGGCGATTATTCCGCACCACTCAAATAACAGGAAAATTTAAATACGTAGAGCAGGGTGGGCGAGTATACCGCACCACCTAAAATTGCAATGAAATTAAATAGCAGGCAAATTTAAATACGCAGGGTAGGGTGGGTGATTATACCACTCCATCTAAAATTTGCAGTAAAATTAGATCTGCAGTCCAAAATAGGCGATGATACCGCACCATCTTAGATTGCAGTAAGATCAACATAAATAATCACTGGATTAGTAATCAATATCTACACCAAACAAGAAATTAAAGATATATGTAACCGTTAGGTTGAGAACTAGAAGCAGGCATGGAAATAGTTTTTCAGGAGGGTATATCCAGCAGGTAGAGGAATAAGATGAACAGTAAAATCCTTAGAGGAAACTCTTTTTTTTTTCTTTCAGCGAAGAGAAATGGGAAATGATTATAGAGTCGTGCTGATAACGTGTTATAAATAGTTAAAACTTAGAGAGATAACCTTTAGTGACACGAATGAAGCAGGTGTAAAATATCACGCTGTAACTATAACACAAAGGGATGACAAACAAAAGAGGGACGGATAGATACTGATGTTATGTATCTTTCCTTTTCTTTGTATTTTGATAGTACATGGAGCGCTCTATTTATAGAGCAACTCCAACACACATCTTTTGAAAATACGGTCTCCTTCATTTCCAAAGTCCACATTACTGTGTGGGTATTGAAAATCTATGTGGGCATTCATTAATTTGCCAAATATTTTCAACACTGCCAATGTTTTCAACACAAAACACATTATTATAATAAGAAGATTGAAGAGTGAGATAACAAGTCTCCAAATATAGTGAGTGAAGCAATGTCATAAATTTGATGAGTGAGTTTGTCAACTTTGTTGGAACAAATAAATTCTAAGTAACACTTCAAATTTAACAAAATAAACATTTGTAGACTCTTTTGAAAATGCTCTTAATGAATGAAAACTATAAGAGCATCTCCAAATGAAACATCAAATTTCAATTTAATGGTTGACTTGGCAATTTGACGTATTGTCAATATTTTCTTTCCACACGATATGCCAAAATGTATTGCTTCATTTATGTTTTTTCTAAACAAAAATAATAAAAGTTGAGTTGTTGTTGATTTAAAAATAATAAAATAATACTTAAATATGCTAGCATTTAGGGTAAGACAAGTGGGGAATGCCTTTGGAAATAACAAAAATCAAATTTGAAGGTAGCTTCAAATTTGACATCTCTTTGTCCATGTCATCTTAGTCTTCTTTTCTACGTCATCTTTGACATTTCAGTTGGAATAAATGATACGTCGTTGTTACTATTATATATCTATGTGACATTTTTTATATTTCCTTTGAAAATGGTCCAAGACTTCATTTCTTTAGGAAGAATAGGTTGCCTTCAACATACCTAGTTTTCCAATCCTTTTGTACCATGCGCACCTTTATACTAAAACTAGAGGTGTGAAAAAAAAAAAAAACCAATGAACCGGTCAAACCCGGACCAGCAATCGAACCGAACTGCTCGGTTCACGGTGTTCGATTTCAAAAATCTAGTTCAGACCAAACCGATCAATAGTTCGGCCTTGATTCCAGAAGCCCAACAGCCATTTACCCCACCATTCTGCTGGGCCCAACTCAAAACCCAAATGTTTTCCCTAATTCTCTAAGCCCAACAGCCCAAATACTAAACCCCATTTCTTCATTCAATCTCTCTTGCACTGTCAGGGACCTAAAACCCTAACCAGCTGAGCTCCCCCTTTTCCCCTTCCTTCCGTCCCCTCTGAGTCCCTGACCTCCTCCTCTGCAATCAACAAAATCGATTAAAGATGCAGCACGACGAGGTGATATGGCAGGTTATCCGGCACAAGCATTGCAGCTACATGTCAAAGTACGTGCCTTTTTCTTCCTTTTTTCTTCCCTTAAATTTTGAGCATTTTTACTTGCGTTTTTGTATTATTTCTTAATTTTTTCGTTTCTTTTGGCAGAATTGAAACTGGGATTTTCTGTAGAAACCCCTATAACGTTACCGGGATTTGTAACCGGAGCTCCTGCCCTCTCGCTAATAGTCGATACGCCACCATTCGCGACCATGACGGTACTTTTTTGGTTATTTTTTCAAGCAATTCTGATCGTTTTAGCCGATTTTCCAAATTTCTCGTTATGTTGATGTCAACAAATTCGCCCCTACGCTGGCGGAAATTTATAATTACTTGTATATGTTATGTTTGGTTCCTGCAGGAGTCTTCTATCTTTATATGAAAACTATCGAGAGAGCTCATATGCCGAACAAATTATGGGAAAGAGTGAAGTTGCCGCGGAATTATGAGAAAGCACTTGAAATCATTGACAAGCATCTGGTATTTGAAAACCCTGGACCCTCTTTTAACTGTTTATTACCTCACTTGTTTATGTTATTAGCTTTCTAGAAGCCGTTAATCACATTGACCTTTCTGAGTTGGCAGATGTATTGGCCTAAGTTTCTCGTGCACAAAACAAAGCAACGGCTAACTAAAATGACTCAGATGCGGATACGCATGAGGAAGCTTGCTTTGAAAACAAGGTTGGTATCTTCTAAATCTGTGTCGCTTTTCTTTTTATTTTATTTTTTATTTTTGTTCTGTGCGGTGAATGTTCACTCCTCTCGTAATTATTGTTCTTTAAAAAAATTGTCTGGAAAGTGGCTTCAGGTAACGGTTTCATTACTTTCCTAATGTCCATATCAAGGATGCTATGCTGAACTGTTGTATCGTGACAATTTATCGTGTTTTTATCAGGGAGAAAATAATGACAACACCAAGGAAACAGATAAAGAGAGAGGCTAGAAGAGAGGAAAAGGCTGAAAAAGCTGCACTGTTGGACCAGGTTATAACTTATGCTGCTGCCATACGCTATAAATGCACCAGAGTTATCGGTTATGCATCCTAGATCTCATAAAGATTTACTATTCTTTTGCAGAGCATTGAAAAAGAACTATTAGAACGCCTTAACAAAAATGTTTATGGTGATATATACAACTATCCATTTAAACAATACCAAAAAGTTCTTGATGGGGCAGAGGTGGAGACTGCAAGAGAAGAAGAGGAGGAGGAGGAGGAGGTATTCTTGTACAATCTTATCATTTCCCTGTTTTTGCAAGTATCTCAATTAGCTGTATAGAAATCTAAAATATTTAATTTTAGGTTTATTTGAAATTACATTTTCTCACAATGTAAATACTTTTGTGGTTGGAATAAGCAGGAACCTGAGATTGAATATGTTGAAGGCTATGATGAACTTGAAGAGGAAGATGATATTGAAGATTTTGCTGGTCTTGCAATGGACAATCCACATGCAGATGACGATAATGGTATAGCCATATTCTAGTATCTTAACATACGAAATGGGTGCATACATACTGTAGTATTATTTCATAAGTCTAGTATTCATACTCTATGTTTGTACTCTGTCGTGATTTTAAAGGAAAAAAAGTTCACCAGGCATTGTTCTAACTTCTAACTGGTGAAGAAAAGTTTGTGTGTATCAAATGGACTTAAGAACGGATCTTAATGTGCAGTTGGAATTGATGAAGAGGCAGAAGTAGTTGCTCGCAAGAGAGGGCGAAAGGAATCTGCCTTTACTTCTAGAAAGTTTGAGAAGGATGAACCTGCTGTCAAATCGAAGAAAAAGCCGAGGGTGCTTGTTGAGGTAATTCTAGTTACATTGTAAATTCCTGCAGTCTCACTACATTGTTAATTATGCTCTAATATAACCTTAATCATTTCAGTGATTATGAGATCAGAAAATGGGTGATTATATATTTAATAGCTTATAAGCCACTATTTTGAAGAGGTGCAAATTTACTGGAGCTCTGCAGTTGGTTTCAGTATAGTCGTGTCACTCATTAGTTGAAATTATTGATAATATCACTTGAAGTAAAACTAGTAGCACTGTCACCTAAGACCGTTAAACAAAGCCTATTTCCTATTATGGGGATAGACTAAATGATCCCAGGTTGGATTTAGATCTTTTCGTATGTTAAAACTAAGGTTTATCAGTAATTCGTCAGTAGAGCAGCGCCCTTCGTACAAATAATAGCTTTTTTTGTTAAATGGGAAAGTCACTATAAATAACTTGCTATGTCCCCTGTATCCACGTCTGTTGTGATGACTGATGTGCACGACTCTTTCTCCCAATATGAATCTATTCCTTATTTTATCAGGTGGAACATGAAGATACTGGTGCTAGGCAAAAAACAGTCCAGTGAGGGCCACTGCTTATTTCATCATTTGACCTGTAAAAGACATGGTTGCAATGCTCTTCTGCTTGTTCGGTCGGTTGTCGGTTCTTCACGAAGCTTGCGGCGCAAAGAAGAAACTTTCTAAAGGAGACCAAGTTTCAAAGATTTTGATAGCTCAGCATGTGCTATTCACACCTTTTTTTTACTTTCCGCACGCCCTTGTTAATTTTGTTCATTCATCTTCTTCAATTCATTTGATCCGATGTCCGGAAATTGAAAAGGGTGTGTGAGAGGTAAAAATAGGGGTGTGCATACTGCATAGCACCACCGTTTTGATTATCGTAGAAAGACAATTTGTTGTTTTTGTTAATACAAAAAACCAAGGTACCCAGATTATTGTTATGGTTTACGTTGCCTGACGAATCTATAAATCTCAGAGATTGTACTGCCAGTTTTGTGTCTCATGTCTTTTGAGTGAGGATCTGGTTAGAGTTTGGAGGCAGCTTTTTTGTTTGTACTTCGTTCTTCTGGGTTGTGAACGTCTTCCGTAACGAAGCAAGACAATTTTTTTTTTATTCCAAAGGATATCCCGGCTTTTTGGTAGGCAATTTACTTTTCTTATGTGTTTGGATTTTGTCTTGTTTATGAATTATTTTACTCTATTTGGATTGCTTTCTTGTGATTCCTTCCGAACATTCTCGTTATTTATTTTGCGACAATGCTCTTAAAAATGTAACGGGGTTGTAGTTAAAGTGGTTAAAAGTGTGTACGCTAAACGAAACTGCGGACAAATTAAACGGTTGAATACATATCATCAAAACAAAGGAAATTAGAAGCCCTCTTCGGCCAAATGAATCACTTATTCTTATTAATTTAGGTTGTCAACTTGTCATCGGCAGCAGACAGCAAGCGGCGCTCTTGGAAAAACCGGCTTTTGTCCAACCACTCGACAATGCAACCCCCATGGTAAAGATGCGAGCATGGCATAAGAAATGCTTCCGGACCAACCTAATCTCCACAACGCAAATCGAACACGCTGCGGATACACCATCCACTCTCGTCTTCTCCTGCTTCTCAATCGACCACTTGCAGTCACAAACTTAGGGCCATCTGTGTCCAAGCCCCAAAACCAGACCAAATCCGGCCACCATATATGTTAACAAATACAAGTACACGTATTTGCCTCAGGTTTCGGCATACGTTAAGGGACGTGCTAAGAGTACGTCCCGTAACAAAATTGGTCGTTACTATTTGGTTTTGGGTGAGTGCTTATCTTATTCTAATTGGATTTGTCGCTAAATTGATTAATATCCCTATGCTGTTGTGCCTATTGGCTAAGAGGGGATGTACTCCCCTATGAATTTGAGTTTGAACATCCTTTCTGCAACTTAGATTAGTTTAAAATAGTATACTGCATGCTTGTATAAAAAAGAAACTGAATAGAAAAGATCATCCTTATTGATGTTGCCAAATTAACCATTGTTCCAGTGATTTTTTTCAATTAAGACTGTATTTACTTAGAGTACAAGTTATTCATTTCCTCTTAATTTACTATAAATAAAAGCGCTAGTATATAAAGAATCACACCTTCTCTCTTCCTCAAATAAAATAGGCTACAATATAACGTTGTTTGATGGGATAAAAAGCAAGAGTTCTGTTGGACATTACCAATTTCAAGATAAAAATAAACGAAAAAACAGGACAAAAGATGACCATGTAGAACAAAATAAGAACAAGACTAATGCATTTGTTATCTTTCCATTCATCAAGAAAGAAATTCAATTTTTTCAATTCAAGCCAATAAAATCATTTAAATTGTGGATAATGGTAACCCCCATCACCTCGTTTTGCTCAAAACAATTTACAATTACCAGCAAAATTAAGCCTGTTTTTAACAAAAAAAAAAAAAAAAAAAAAAAAAGAGAGAAAAAGAAAACAAAGGAACAAAATATAATATTTAAACAACTGTCCAATCATTTTCAACTGTATTCGAAGGTTTTTCAACAGGAGATGTATTTTCCGGCTTGGGAGGCTTTTTGGAAAATAATGATGACTTGTTGTCGAAGAAACTCGAAAACGGTTGGCTACCGGGGCTTGTTGAGTTTTTCGGGTCCTTTGATGCAGTTTTTCTCAACTGCTTGTCTTTGCCACCAAAGTTGAGGGTAAGCCTCCTAAACCGCCGTTTTGGTTCGCCAGAAGGGGTTGTCGATTCGTCTGGCTGATTCATTGCTCTTAATGCTTCCTCTGGATTGAGTAACATAGTCTCCACTGTTTCATATACCTGTACCAAGCGTTGTCCAAGTAAATATCAAACTCAAATTCGGGTATCAACAAATTCATTGCCTGATAATATTCCACGAACAAAGTTTACTAATTAACTTTCTATATTTTGAAGGATCCATTCTACGAGTGAATGACACCTTCGACAGATATCTCTGATCGGGCATCCATGACTACCTTAATCACAGAAGTTTGACATAAAATTGTAGCAATCAACCTTTTGGTTTGGCAAATATGGATCCATCTTACCTGGCAAAGCTCTTCAACCTTCTCAGTCCAGGTGCTGCTTTGACAAGAGGAAACAACATATTCCTTGCATTCATAAAACAGCTTCGAAAAATCACTGCTCGTGGACAGTTTAGCCTCAGCAATTACAAATCCTAAACCAAGCTGAATGTTGCAGAACGGGCATTATTAGAACAGTACAAGAGCAGTGGTAATGTACCACCTATTAGGTGATATTAAAAACAACCAAGCATGAGAAACACAAAAAATGATCTTACCAAAGAAACAAACAGCTGCTGAAAAAGCTCGGAAGGTGATATGTCCTCTAAACCATCCAGGATACCTTCCCTACAGGATTAACGCAATGCTATTAATGTGATGTTAGACAGAAGTATTTGCTAAAATAAAAAACAGAAGTGATAAATTGAACATTAGTTCTTCCTACTTACACTGCTAAATCCTCATCAAAGAGGGGTGCTTGTTTAACTGCTGGAACTGGTTTGGATGTATCCCAAAACTCACGCCACAAATTGCCTAACATCAAAGCATAACCCTATGAAATTCCATATCAGATTTAAATATATGGTGGTAGTTGCAACTTCTAGATGCCTAAATAAGCACCCATTTTCTAGAACGAATGCTATACAACATTGCTATACACAATACATCAGCTATTTTATTTCAATGGTTGGTCCTAAAAAAAATAAAAAAAGGGCAACCCCAAGCAAACAAGGCTCCCTGCTTTGTAAGGGTGGGGGAAAGTCTATCTTACGCAGCCTTACCCTTGCTTTGCAAAGAGGCTGTTTCCATGACTCGAACTTGTGAACTTATATTTCATTACTATTGAAAAAAAAAAAAAAAAAAAAAAACTCATTGGAACTTACTACAAGAATGATCTTATATTCACAAAAGCCCAGGTTATGATAGTTGGATTACTGTTTGTTAAAACATGCAAAAAACCCTTTTTAATGCGTAGAGCAACTCAAGTCACCCATGCGATTGCAATAAAGCACAGAGCGCCCAAGCTCATTGTCCAATTATACATCTAATTTTCACTAGAGCATATTATATATCCCATCTATTGCAATACTATGATAGATTGGTCACCTAAGCAATTTCCCCATATATACTAAGAGCAAGAGTTTTAACAGTAAAATACCTGACAGACAAGGTGCACTAACTAAAGTATTATTTTAAGCAAAGTAATTTTCTGTTTTATGCATTCTATATCCTCTTATAACTGTTAACTTGGATATACATAGCTGTCATGTGACATAAACTATATAGAAATGGAAAGACAGGAAGAGGTGGCACCTTCTTTTTGCATTCGGCTACTGAGATAGCCCCGTGTGGACAATACGTCAATACCAACAAAAGAGTCATTTTCCTCATCACTTGGCTCAGTCTCTGTCCAGTCAGGAGGGGAGTGCCATCTCACAAAGTCTTCCAAAATACAACCAGGATTTGCAGCCTACATATGATAATTAGCAGAACTTAGTTAACCAGAGAAGTCAACACAGCATTCAATGCATCTATAAGACTTTCATTAGTGTTGACCTTGAAAGCCTGCATGTCAGAGAGGAGTTGAGAACATCCAGCACCAACACTGACCATAAAAGATAAGGCAAATTGTCAAAAAAAATATCAAGATTAATAAGAATAAAAATATGCATGTTCACTGTGATGTATATGTATATGTTCAGAGAACTAGGAAAAATAGACTCGCTTTAAGCAAAATACGAATGTTCCTTGAAATTCAAAAAATGACTAAGAATTAACTCAAATACAGACCTTCCTGTTCGAAGCACAAACTCCTCATTTTCTTTGATAAGATCTTCAGTAAGCAAAGGTCCTTCCTACATGTAATAATGCTATATGATATGTCTCATTTTATGGATGCAAGTTAAAATAGTAGTCCTTGAAGGACAGCTATTAAAACATACCTGGGTCACAGGGGAGTACACAGGTTCACCAGTTTCCAACATTGTTAGGTCGCCGGATGGGCTACTAGCACCTAGTCGGAGGACAAGTTCCCCAGTGCTTAATCTAGCATACAAAATAGGGCCTGCAGGATTGTCTTTGGAAAGAGCGGATTCTTCTGTATGTAGACTAGCTTCCCTTATTACAAGGTCTAATTTTTCAGTGGCGATATCATGATGCCTTTTCCTAGAAACACAACAGTTCATCACTTGCAACCGCTGGTACAAAAGACAGGAATTCAGATCTGGAATCTCATCCAAGGGGATGCTAGGCACATATTGTTCTTCAGACCAAAGTCTTCTCAGCTGCATGGGAAGGAAATTCAAATCAACAAAACAATGATGATAAAACAGTGTTTTATTTATATTTAGAGCAAGTATAGCATAACAAAGCCATAAACTTTAAGAGGATGGAAAACTTTCTGGCTAGAATTCTACTCAGCAAAATAATATTGTACCTGATACTGAACCCAGTTTCTTCTTTTTCAATTTAAGATAATAAGTTTATACTCAAGATCACAAAATATTTTGCTCAAAAAAAAAAAAAAAAAAAAAGATCACAAAATACACAAGCCTAGACACAAACACTTATTCGAAGAGACACGTACTTCCAGAAAATATATAACGTGTTATGATTGCAATACAGGAAGCAAGAAGCGTGAGATCATATTTCTCTTTTTCTTTTCACTTTAAGTCATTGGAAAAATCTCAAAGAACTCATATTTCTTGTATACAGAACTTACTTCAACAACAACTCTGCACCAAAACAGAGTCATTTTCTTGAGGGTTCTGAAGCTCCCAATGACTTCAGCTAACTTAACAACAAGGCTTTCAGGAGGAGCACCATGAATATCTCTAGGCAAAGATGCTGGGGTAACTGCCTCTGAACCAGAATCAATCTTCCATCTCAGAAAATTCCCCTCTGCGAATATCTTGCAAATATTACAACAGAGGTGAAAGATCGTAACACGATAATTAAAAAAAAAATTAGGAATAAGAAAATACCAACAGGAACTGTCATGAGGCCACCTAACGTATGAATCTACCTGCATCAAATAGAGACCGAATCAACGCTAGGACCTTCTCGTTATTAACAAAATCAGATGGCTTTTCATCCTTTTCACGAAGCATTAATGACTTCACTGCAGATAGACTCAGACCCGCTCTCTCCCTGACAGGTGAGGAACTCCCTGATGACGCCAAAAAATCTTTCAATGACTTGGACTTCTTTCCAGCCCTGGATTAAGTTTCCAAAATATTTAGGGCAGAAAGTTAGGATATCATGTACAAACTGAAAACCTATATTGATAGTGTTTTAAAAAACTAGTTTCAAGACTCGCCTAGGTGGTTGTTGGGGCAAGGCTATGAAGAAAATGCCTAAGCCCATAACGTGTGGGCTCAAACTAGCCTTAACGCCTAGGCTATCATCTCAAGCGCCTAGGTGCCCTGGGGATTTGAATTTTGTTATAAAAATAAAATAAAAAATAAAAAATAAACCCAAACCCAAACTACGTCATTTTGGGCAGGGTCTTTATAAAACTCATACTAATTTTATGTTTCTAACTTAGTTTCTATTAGTTTATTATGACTTTATTATATGAATTAGAGAAATAATAATAATAGTCAAATATTTGATTGTTTGGCGTGCTTGCTTGATTGTTTTACCAAGTATTATACTACATACATACATACATACATATATATATATACACACATAATATATATATATATATTAAGTACTATAATAATTTGAGGCACCGTGAGGCTTGAGGCTGTCACCTAGACGAGGCTATCCATGAAATGCATTGGCTTTGCCTTCGCCTTTTAAACATATTTGATATGTAGGACCATTCTAAAACTAAGTGCATATCTTGTGCCACATTGATTACATTTTATAGCAAGAGACTTTCACGTTATAGAAAAGAACATTCACATCCCATGATAAACTAATATTTGTTTAACATAGGCCCCTTAAGGAAGAGGATCCCCCTTTATACAAGAAATGGGGACTAATTCCAAGGGTCACTCCACATTCTTTTACAACGATTCCAACCGTCTACTATTTAAATCTTCATTCAATTTTCCTTGCAAAAAATCAGCTCGGTCTGAAACTTTTTACCCATTTGATTCTCATGATGAAATTTCAACATTTCTTAGAACATCATGCTCATCCATTTCTTTGAGCACAACCGATTTGGCTAATATTTTGCAAGGGTGATCTTTGAAATTTTAAAAAAGACAGTTCGGATCATTAAATTTTAATGTGGAGTGGGGCCCACAAGTAGTCCCCATATCTTACAAGAAAATTCAGATCCCTTTCCTTAAGATACCTGTTGTTTAACATATAAACATATTCACAATGTTGAATAGACTTACTCAACAGCTATAGCCAATTGTCTCATAACAGATAACGGAGGAATCAGAATGTTGTCTGAGACTAAGCTTTCAACTGATGGAATCATCTCTGCCCCCTTGTGAAATATCAAATCCCAATTTATCATCAAAGAAAAAACAATAAATTGAAACAAAAGGGCTAATAAATCAGTAAATGTAGTTATCAATCACAAACTTCCAGGATAGGCATCGCATAAATTGGATGACAATCGTGTTTTTTTTCCTGGTTATCTATCAGCATAGTACAATTGAAAGGTGCTTTTCCATCGTTATCGGTTACATTAGTTACTCAGTGTGTATCACTACATTTTCTCAATATGTACAGTAACAAACACCTGATTTAAAACTTCAGTTGCCTTTCCTAAGACAAGAACAAAACCAGTCCGCCAGGTCCAGGGGAAAAGTCGAATAGTTTACCTTTTAATTCGGAAATATTATGTGATTATGTATTGATGATATAAAAATAAACCAAAATACTAGAAAACAAACCATTATAATGTGTGGAGACGGAAATAAAAGGTATAACGAAGCAAACTTACCTTTGCTTCAGTATCGTTTTTCATGTTCAGCAAATACATATTTTCATCATAAAACGGGACTGCCATGGAAGAATACTCAGCCTTCTCAGTATCTTCACCTCCTTTCTTCCCTAGTCCAATGTTCCTAAATCTATCCTGCCAATCTTGCTTTGTCCCTATGTTCGGTGGTCTCCACCCAAGATGCTTCGATTCTTTCGAGCCCTGTATTATTTCATTCCCAAGCAACTGAAATCAAACAAACCTATCAAATCGTAAATAATCAAAAAACTTTTACTCAATTAAGCCGGATTTAACAATGTAGCTTCTTTTCTGTATTTTCTCAGCAACCAAACAGAAAATGATCCAAAACTGCTCCTAATTCCTAAACCAAACACCGAAAAGAGAAATCCTACAAAACTTAAAGCGATGGATCCTACATTTCCAATCCAAAACAATTAATTCAAAGCAAATTTGAAATTCCAAAAAAAATTACAACAAACTGACCTTGGACTCTCCCTCCTCCCTCGGCGATTCGTAACCTGCGTAATCGATCGAATTCCTCGGCGATTCCTTGTCAGAATCTTCACCGATTCAACACCAAATTACCAAAAAAATTAAACAACATTTATAATCCGAAAATAAGAAATCAAATCCCGAAAAACAAAAACAAAAACAAAAATAGCATTTGGGAAGAGTCAAATGGAAGTCCGGGGCAGTAAAAAATAGTAAACGGAGAAAATTACGGTTTTAGTGAATGAGATTAAAAATAAGATTGACCTCGATCGGGCTTTAAGTCAGAGAGAACTCGCTCCGCTTTAGCCGCCGCGGAATGGAAGGCGGTCCTCGCTTTGGATACAAAGGAGGGCGGCTCCATATCCTGCGCCGGGGGTGCGCAGGTTAAGCACTCACTGTGACTACTATTGCTGCACCAAGGGAGGAGTACAAGTCTGTAGCTGTCGAGAGATGTGGGGAAGAAAATGGCATTTGTGTACAGAGTGAGACTTTATCAAACTCGGATGGTATTTATATTTTTTGGGTTTTGAAATTTTTTTATTTTTCTTAAGATTTTATATTTATTATTTTTTAAATGAGATACGAAATTTGGCGAGAAAATCATTATGGATATTTTACCCGACGTTTTCTAAGCGGTTTGCCGAAAGGAATAGGGCCTCCAACCGAAGCATTCAAGGGATTAGAAGGTCAAAAATAGCACAAAAATCATCTTCAACCAAGGGGTGGTCAAGGGGTTCGTGGGTCCTACGGAATTTGAAAAGGCCAAAGGGCCATCCAACCAGCTTGGAGCTGGCCAAAAATTATAGCATTTATATTTTGTCAGGTATAACTAACAAGAATACATTTATATATCTTCTTGTCGGTTATATCCGACAGGAATGCTTAAACAAAAATTTAAGTCCAACGGCTAGCTGACACCGATTACCGTTGGATTCAAATTTTGGGCTTTTTTTTTTTTAATTCTTAAAAAATCTAATTTTTTCCTTATAAATACCTAAACCATTTATTCATCATTCCTCACAAAATTTTCACCATTCCCACGCCATATCAATTCTCATATTTTGTAGTTTTAAATTTAATTTGTAGTTTTTAAATTTAATTTATTGCTTTTAAATTTAAGTTATAGTTTTTAAATATAAGTTGTAGTTTTTAAATTTAAGTTGTTATTTTTAAATTTAAGTTGTTGTAGTTTTTAAATTTAAATAATAAATTATATTTGGCCCTCTGTTGAAGACGGTTTTTTGTAACAGGGCTAAAATGAGCCTTATGGCCATTTAGCCCTCGATTGGAGATGGAGGCAAATATGGTCATTTACTGTTCATTAAAATATTAATATATTGGAAGGCCAGAGGGTTAAAATGTAACATCTCACATCGCCCAAGAGAGTGGATCTTGTAAGCATTATATGTATATTCTCATCTCTATCTAGTACGAGATCTTTTGGAAGCTCACTAGCTTCGGGTTCCGTAGGAACTCCGAAGTTAAGCAAGAAATGGGTCAGAGCATTCCCAGGATGAGTGATCCACTAGGAAGTTCTCGTGTGAGTTCCCAAAAACAAAATCGTGAGGGCGTGGTTGGGGCCCATAGCAGACAATATCGTGCTATGGTGGAGTCGAGCCCGGGATGTGGTGGGGGCCCGAGCGGGGATGTGACATAAAACGAGTCATCTGGCCAGCCTCTCGGTTGGAGATGGCCTAACACGAGGTGGACTTAGTTTTCACATGTTGTGTTTTGTTCAATAATACTAGCATATGGGCACACACAAAGTGTGTGAGAAAATTTTTTATTTTTGTTTTTTGAAATAGAAGGAGAAAAGAAGAGAGTGATAGAGAATGTGAGAGTGGGATTTTTTTTAAAAAAAAATTAGAGATATGTTAGGATTACATATAGATGAGGTTTTGAAAGAAAAAAAAAAGAGCAAATTTTGGTTGTGTGAAATTACATTTCAACCCCATATTTCTTATTCATATTTTTTTTAATTAGAGGGTTAAATTGGTAATTTCATAGGATTTTGGTTGACAATGAGTGTTTTATTAATTAGTAGAGATATTGTAATTTATAAAAAAAAAATAGATAAAATTGTAGCAATACTTCTTCAATTTTAATCTAATTGGAGCAATGATACTTCAATTAAAAATTTATAATCATTGGTCTCTTAACTCAACAAAATGTGCAGCTATTGTCTTTTTCGTCAACTCCGTCAGAATTTCTTCAAAATGGCTGATGTTGAAGGACCATTGCTACAATTTTGACAACAAAAAAATAGGATCATTGCTACAATTTGGTTAAATTTGAAAGACCGTTTCTCCAATTAGGTTAAAGTTGGGGAGCTATTACTACAATTTTTTTCATTTCTTTTCCATAGTTGCCCCTTGATTCAACCTCATTTGCGTGGCACGTGACTTATTTTGACAGAAGATTTAACGGAATTGACGGAAAAGATTATAGTTGCATGTTTTGATGAGTTAATGAACAAATAGTCAAGGATTTTTTTTTTTTTTTTTTTTTTAACAAACGATATTATCTAAACTAAGGGTCTGTCGCTTACAATTGCTCTAATTGAGTTAAAGTTGAGGGACCATTGCTACAATTTTCTTATTTTTTTTATTGAATAACAATGTATTGTCATGTAATGATAAACTCGTTTATGTAACTTAGTATCTGGTCAACCTGGTCAGTGTTTTCTCTTTTGTCTATGGAATATACGTTATGTGACTCTACTAAAGACGCAACTTTGAGTGTTTAAAAATGTGTTTCATTAATGTCTATATAGCATTGTAGTAATCATATATATTTTTTTTTTGGGAGCTCTTTTAGTACACATGATTTAATTTAATTGAAATGGAGAACTCTCGATGTCACATCCCAGCCCGGGCCCCCACCATATCCCGGGCTCAACTCCACCGTAGTACGATATTGTCGCTTTGGGCCCCGACCATGCCCTTACGGTTTTGTTTCTAGGAACTCACGAGCAAACTCCAAATGCACGCCCCAATTTTTGGATCGGGGTGTGTCACTGGAATTTAAAGGTATATTGAATGTGGAAATGAAATGAGTGGGGTTTTTTATTTGGAAGTGTGACATCCCACATCGCCCAGGGGAGTGATCCTTAAATGTATATTCCCATCCCTACCTAGTGAAGGAAAAATTTTGTCCTAACTAAGAACATGCATGAACATTTGAATACATAGGCATACTAATAACACTTTAAAGTAGGCATGCATTCAAAAACAATTCATAAAACCCATGACTTTCAAAGCCTAGTATATGGTGAACCATAAGACTCTTTGACAATATTAAAGAGAATAAGAATTTAGAGATTCTTTACCCTTGAAGCTCATCCTTGATTGCACAAGGGATTCACCCAAGTGGAGGGCCTTCAAGTCACCTCCTTGCTCCTTGGATCTTCCTTGTGTTTTCCTCCCTTTTAGTGCTCCTTTTTCTTCTTTGAGGATTTGAGGATTTGTTCTCCAAAACACCAAAAGTTTGGTGTCTCTAAGTCTCCACACCAAAGATGTTGTGTGAAGATGAAATGGATGACTTAGGGAAGAAAGATTGCTAGATGTTCTTCCCCTAAGGTGGCCGGCCTCTATGTAGAAAATGAGAGAATAGGTTTCACCCAAATTCAATTAGAAAACCCTTAGGATGAAATGGTTATAAAGATGTCTTTATACCACCTCACAATGGAGTGGCAAACTTGCAATTAAGCCAAGTTCACTACCCTCCACCCTTATGGCCGGCCATATGTTGTTATTGGGCTTAATTGCCCATTTTGTTTTAGTTGTCATACAACTTAAACATAATGGGCCTTGTGAACCAAAACGTTTTTGCGCCCCGAAGCCCAAAACTAACTTAAACGCCTAATACGAACGTTTCGTATAATTAATTAACTATTTAATTAATCTTGACCATTCTTCAATTAAACCATTTAATTGCTTATCCATTTCATATAATTTCTTCACTTATATCCTTACTCGGTGTACGATCCTTTAGGTTCCAATTAGCGAGGTAGTGGGCGATGTTACTCTTAACTATCGATTGTGAATTGAAACCACATTTCAATTCTCCCTTAAAATTAGTGTTTGCTAATCTTTAGGGCTTCCACAAACCATGGGTGACGCCTAGCAGCATGTCATGGTTACCCAAGCTAAGTAGAAGTGGTTGGAGAACCTATCCAGTTACAACTACAATGCAATACGGTCCTTCTCTAATACAATACTCTTAATCACATTGTTTAAGTGATAGTTTGTTTCATGTCTACTATCCAATGTGATACTTCTCTATATGATTCAATTGAATAAGATTTGGAACATCTTCCTTAGTCATATTCATATGCTTTGGCCAAAGACTCTCGAATCATATCTTAGAGTATTCTCCTTCCATCATGGAAGGTTAGAGATCCCTTGTTGTACATTCATATGCCTACATGACTAGATAGCTTGACCCCAACAATGTCGTGGACACTCCAATGGAATGCCGTTGACATAATCAAAGATCAAGGACCTAACCATTAGACATCAATGATGCCTCAGGTCAAAGGACTACTTTGCATATTGCAACTATTGAGTTCTCACATGACATGTATGTTCGAACTCTCGTTTGATCGTTGTTCAGTGTACTCGATTACTCTTTCGAGCACCTATGTGTTTGCCTTAGTGTCCAACACCAAATGACTTGAGACTAGTTCATACTCACGCTTGAGTCGACATAACACATACTAACCTTAGCGGATTGTCAATGCCCAATTGGCAATCCTATGGCTAGGAACGTTTTAGGAATGAACATAAGAGAAAGGTCTCGTTAATTTAACTAACTTAAATCACTTGTCTCTTAGATCAAATACATTCCTTGGATTCCCTTATTGCTTAAACACAAGATACTATAAATAGTGATTAACAATAAGTTTTGCCCTCTATTAAACATATAAAAGTTTAACACAATAAGTATTCCAAAAAGCTATTACATCAAATGAGTGGCTTTGTGGGCATACTTCCAACACCTAGCACGAGGCCTTTTGGGAGCTCACTGGCTTCGGGTTCCATTGGAACTCCGAAGTTAAGCGAGAAGGGGGCTAGAGCAATCCCACGATGGGTGACCCACTGGGAAGTTGCTCGTGAGTTCCCAAAAACAAAACCGTGAGGGCGTGGTTGGAGCCCAAAGCGGACAATATCGTGCTACGGTGGTGGAACGGGCCCGGGAAGTGATCCACCCCGGGCGGGGATGTGACAATTTGGTACCAGAGCCTAACCCTGGTCGCGTGTGTGCCGACGAGGACGTCGGGCCCCTAAGGGGGGTGGATTGTGACATCCCACATCGCCCAGGGGAGTGATCCTTAAATGTATATTCCCATCCCTACCTAGCACGAGGCCTTTTTGGAGCTCACTGGCTTCGGGTTCCATTGGAACTCCGAAGTTAAGCGAGAAGGGGGCTAGAGCAACCCCACGATGGGTGACCCACTGGGAAGTTGCTCGTGAGTTCCCAAAAACAAAACCGTGAGGGAGTGGTCGGAGCCCAAAGCAGACAATATCGTGCTACTGTGGTGGAACGGGCCCGGGAAGTGATCCGCCCCGGGCCGGGATGTGACAGGAAGGGATTAGAATAGGATTAGCCATGAATGGTAGGATTAAAATGGATGAATTTCTTTTATAAGTAATCTATCTTTTATTCTTGAGAAAACTAATAAAAATGATTTGAAAACTTTGAATTTTAACGAAAATGACAAAATAAAAGGTAAAATGAATAGTACTAGGATTGACTTTTTAGAGTAAAAATGTGATTTTTCATTAAAGTAAACAATACCGGGAGTTTTTCGTTAAAGTTCACTTAATTCTTTAGGTGATCATACTTATATAATTTCTCCCTTCAACATACTTAATTTAGTAAGTTATCCTATTTAATCCAATCATATGTGTCATACGAGACATTTGTGTTAATTCTTTAGGTGATCATACTTATATAATTTATCCCTTCAACATACTTAATTTAGTAAGTTATCCTATATGTGTCATTCGAGACATTTGTATTAGTTGAGACTTGAGTGAATGCAAAGTTGGGAATGGTTACAAACATGTGCGTTGTTTACACCTCCAAGCTCATCTCCTTCTCCAAAATAAAGATTAATTCAGCTGCTCTTCTCTGGCATTGTCATCTTCCTCTTCTTAGTCGACCATGTCTACCTCACCGCGCTTTGGCACTTGGCTTGCTTGGTGTCTGTCCTTGAGCCCATCTAGGGGTTCGCCACCACAAAGAGCAATATGTGCTACTCAAGGGGAGGGTTGGGATAGCCTTCGTGCTCTTTTTGGGGTTATAATTAGTTGTGGTGCACATCGAGGAGGATTACGGGTGTTTTTTAGGATTATGCTTGGTGGTTGTTTTTTGGTGATTGTGAATTTTGTTGGATTGCAATTGTAGTGTGTGTTTTACTACGTCTCCAAAAATAGAGATTAATTCCTTAAATTGACTCATGATCCTCATTTTAATTATCCTTTTTGGTTCTTTTGGAAAAACCTAATTTTAAAGGTATATTAGTATTTTGGTTATAATTATACAAACTTAACAGTTTGACTACAATTTTATATGAGATCCAAAATTTGATTATTATTTCTAATCCTCCGTTGTTTACTTGATGTAAGCATGATGAATTGTGTTGGCTGCGAGGTACTTGAGTGTGTTAGTGCTTGAGATTGCACCTGACGTTTTGCAACCAACATGATTCTCTCCGGATCCTTTTGGTGAGGATCCTAAAAATTTATAAATCGTGTTCGTTCATCGTATATCGTGCGGTCATTTTTTGTCAAGTACTGTTTGTGTTTAATTTTAAATAAAAATATTTAAAATGATTTCTGACCGCACAATGTACGATTAACGAACACGATTCACGGATTCGTAAGATTCTCACAAATAGGATCCAGATTTGTTTTGCACAAACAATTGGAACTGATGTGGCAGACATCATTGTTAAGTGTCCTACTGAGCTTCTGATAGTTTAGTTGACGAGGTTGAGCACATAATCTATCCTATTTCTTAGGGGTGGTTTGGGACTAACCCAAGCTGAAATTTCGGTATTTCTAATTTTCAGGATGTTCAAATATATTTTCGGTATTTTGGGATGGTTCGTTATTCTCAAATTTTATAAAAATTAAAATACCAATCATTCATACCAAGTCAAATTAACATGCAACCAAAATAAAATAAATAACAAACCTAAAAGTAAACAGTAAGTTAAAAACCTAATATGTTTGGAAACTAAAATTACAATTTTTTGATTTCATGTTGAAGAAATAGAAATATTTGATTGAGAAGCAACAGTGTAGGCTAAGTGTGTGTGGGAGGTTCATACCAGATGTGGTGATAAAGTGCTATTGTAGACCAAATGACAGAGTTAAAATTTTGGAAATTCAAGAGTTGGATGACAGTGTTAAACAAATGAAGCAAAGCAAATGAAGCAAAGGGCTATCAGTATGTCATCCCCAAATTTTTGGGATTTTGGTTTGGTATCAGGATTTTCAGAAATTTTTTAAAGCCCTACTCTTTCATTCACCAACCTCTGCATTTTGATTACGAACAAAAATAAAATGAACAACTTAGAGCATTTTTAAAGAGGAGTCAAAATGTCTATATCAGTAATAACAGTAAAAAGGATAGGTTTAATGTTTTCCAACCTAAATGTCAATTCCTATGAGGCATGACGTGGATTGACATCAAAGGTGGTTGCTGACAAATTTGATAACAACTTCAAATCTATTTATACTGATTAATAAATGTTTTCTACAATTATTATTTTTTGTCCTAGAGTTCCTTGTTACAATTATAAAAAATAATAATCCACAAATAATAATTTAAATTTGACATATCAAGTAGAAAAAAAAATTAAAAAAAAAAAATCAAAGTGTCATATAAGATTATCTCAAAATGAGATGTCAAAATTTAAACATAAAATTTAAATTTGAAGGCTTATTGGCACATTGATATATTTTTAAATTTTCCTCCAACTAATATGTAAGATCCCATATCGACCAACGGAGAGGAGCGATGTGCCTTATATGTACATGTCCACCTCCATATAGCACAAGGCCTTTTGAGAACTCACTAGCTTCAGATTCCATCGGAACTCCGAAGTTAAGCGAGTTCGAGAGAGAGCATTCCTAGGATGGGTGACCCACTGGAAAGTTCTCGTCTGAGTTCCCAGAAATAAAACTGTGAGGGCATGGCCGGGGCCCAAAACAAACAATATCATGTTACGGCGGAGTTGGGACTGGGATGTGACATAATGGTATCAGAACCACTCTGTCGTGTGGTGCGAGTGTGCCGACGAGGATGTCGAGCCCCTAAAGGGGATGGATTGTAACATCCCACATCAACCAACGAAGAGGGGTGATATGCCTTATATTACATGCCCATCTCCATATAGCACGAGACCTTTTGGAAACTCTCTGGCTTTGGATTCCATCAAAATTCCGACTCCGTCGGGTGAACCATTTGGAAGTTCTCGTCTGAGTCCTCAGAAACAAAACCGTGAGGATGTGCCCAAGATCCAAAGCGGACAAATATTATACTACGGTGGAATCGGGATTAGGATGTGACAAATATGTCAAATTTAAACTATTATTTATTACTTTATTTTTTTTAATAAGAAAATAAATATATTAAAAGGAGAATTTTCTGGAACAACCAGAACCATTATAATTAAAGTTAAAAGCTTGTAAGGATAAAAGGGGTAGACGAGGATTCTAAAAGTGGGGTTCGCAATTGAAACCCCTGCATCAGCCAACTTATCGATCACAAAATTTGCTTCCTTAAAAACATGCCTCTAACAAATAGAGTGAAAACTAGCAGCCATCCATTTAATGTCTTAGAGAGTAGAATGAAGATAAGTATAAAAATTATGAAATAAATTCGAAGCTGTTGTCAAATTTAACAGCAAATTTCTTTGTTGTCTTTTCATGTCATGCCGCATATAAATTGACATTATAATTGAAAAATACTATTAATGTCATTTTTATTTGAGGTTCGCATGTATATAAGAAATTTGAGTTCAATCAAATTAAAAGTAAAATACCAATCTAAATTACATATTAATATAATATGAATTGTCAACCAAACTCTATAAATTTTCATCATAATCCTCAAATTAAAATTGAATATAAATAAATAAAATTGATTTAATACAACTAAAATTCTGCCCTTTTTTAAACTTCACCGATTTTTAACATATCTTTAATTAAAAAATAAAAAAGAAACCTCATTTGCTTTCTCCACACTTTTATGTTATTTCACTTCCTCTTTCTTTTTATTTTAAAAACAAAAATAAAAAATATTTACATCGAGCAAAAATGTCAATGTGTGAATATATTTTATTTTTGTTTTTAAAATAAACAGAAGAAGGAGAATGAGAGTGAGAGAGGGTTTTTATTTTTATTTTTTAATATCATATATGTTAGAATTACGTATAAATAAGGCTTGAGATAAAAAAAAATAGTAAAATTTGATGTATGAAATTATATTATTGACCATGTTTTTTTTTTTTTGACAAATTATTGACCATGTTTTTAGAAGGAATATAATGGTAATTTTTAGAATTTTGATTGACATTAGCATGTAATCAACAAAAATATAAGAGACAATAAAATTAATTTTATATCCGAAACGACTTCAGTGATTAATTAAAACCAAGGAATTATCAAGAAAAGAAAAGAAGAGAGCGGGTGTAATGAATGTTGCGACTTGTTCGAGGCCAAAATCAAAACCAAATATTTGACAGGCACGGAGAATCGCTTTTTATTATCGCCAACCTTCAATGCAATTTGCGCCATTTTTTAAATTGGACGCCCTTGCTCTGCAAATTGGCTTCTACTTCCACAGAAAGCACTTCTCGAATACAAATTTAAACAAAACTACTCGAAATAAACAAACACAAAAAGATCTGAGACGAAAGAAAAACTCTGGGAGATTTTAACTGAGAGAAAAGCAGCAAAATTTGTAGAAAAAAAAAAAACCGGAGGCGGAAGGTGAAGGAGAGGCGTCGAAATTTGTTTGATGAAGAAAGGTTTGCTGTAGTCATATTTATATGCGCCGAGGGTGAAACCCTAGACTGCTCAACTCTCTGTGAGAATGAAGGAAATGACGAGTCTGCCTATCAAAAGTTGGGGTTTGGGCTGGTGGGCTTTCACATTAGTTTGTGCATGTCATCGGCGTGGATGCTCTCTCAATTGAACTAAATCACATCACGTGCATCGTATGTTAATACAAATCTTGTGGTTATAAAACTCTAATATTTTTTTTTTTTTTTAAAGAAATCAGTTAGTGACTTCGTTACGCAGTCCGGTAGTTTATTTTTTGGATTTCGGGAAGATTCATATAAATATTTTAACTTATTCTGATTACCAACGTGTAATTCATCAATGCCTCGTGTGCAATACGAGCTTGGAATTCATCGCCAATCATCAGGTCATCCCATGACAGTTCTTTTATAATTAGTTTAGACGGAAAAGAAAAAACTCATATAATTAGTAGTATTATTAGGCTACATTTGTTGTACCTATTTAGAGGGGACTAACTTAGGTAGGATTTAGTGTCTCATAACTTTAGAATTAGTGTCTCATATTTAGTGGTGTAAGGATTAACATTAAATTAGACAAGGTGGGACTTACCTAGACTACGAGCTTCACTAACACGGTGTTAGCAATCCCATGCTTTTGGGTGGGATTGCTAAGAACCCCGCAAATCTTGCCTTCTTCATCTCTACTCTTTAGCCACCAAATGGCACAATGACGATCTCCACCATCCCATAACAAACGGGGCATTGTGGTTAAACATGCTATCATTCTTGGTCTAAATTCAACTGTTCCTCTTAGTTTTGGCCAAATCTATCCATGTGTCTCATGTGTAAAGGTGAAAGTGTATTGATACCTTTTTTTTTTGTTGGAGCCTATTTGATATTTAAGTCATGTTTGAAATATTTTCTTTTCATCCTTTTAACACGAAGTGTATTTAAATAAAATTTAGATGGGAACTAAGAAGATCACGGCTGGTTTTGAAGTACAACTCTACAGAGCGTTTTCTGTCAATAGGCCTACACGTAAGCGGATTGTTAGAATACAAATAATTGTTGGTGTGTATTCTAATAAATCACGATTCTTCATGATCAACATTAAACCAATAAACTTTATCTTGCGCATGCGTGCAGACGCACCGGAGATATCACTTAACTCCCCAGATAAATAGTTTCTCTGTTTCATGTAAGACGTGGCATATCTTTTGACCCTTGAATTTAGTTTAACGATTCAGATTGAATAAAAAAAGGTACTAGAAGGCATCAAAATAGGAAGGAAGATAATTCAGCTTTATTTAGTAAGCTAATGTCAAAGACTTTAGCACCGATGTATTTTTGCTCCTTACTTTTAAGTGGTGGTATTGTTTATGAGAATGTGAATATCTCAAGCCAAATACGTGGGCAATATGTATTTTTGCTCATTATTTTCAAGTGGTGGTATTGTTTATGAGAATGTGAATATCTTAAGCTAAATACGTGGACAATACAAATTGGGTGACGTGGAGCACATGTGGCCGTTGAACTTCATATACAGGACAATCTAGCTCTGTTACCATGAAGAAGTTGGAGTTTCACCGTAAACTAATTTGTAATACCTCTTATAGGCCATTGCAAGGTTTTATGTCTCACTGATGTGTGACTCTCTTTTGTTTTTACATCCTCATATTGCTCACCACCCTACTTGATACCATTAGATGAATTTAAAATTTTGAGATTTATTTCTATCCAGTACACCAATATTAAAATTTAAACTAATTCAATGATGATAGATAAAGTGGTGAGTATCACCATCATTTGGGGTGTTAAAAAAAAAAAAGTATTCCTTAGGAATAGAGACAATTGTTTCTAAAAAAGAAAACATCTTTGCTCATCATCTCGTTCAAGTGATAACAAATCTCAAAATTTAAACCGTTCTCGAGAAAAAATACATCCAAAATGACGCAATTCGGATTCAGTTGACACGTGCCGCTTTACGTCCATGGATGCCTTATATAAACGAGTCACTACTTCTCCCGCCCATAATTCCTGACTGTCCGAGTCAGACTGAGCTAGCTCGCTCGCTCGCTCGACCTTTTTGCCCTCTGTCAACCTGTGCGCGGTTCGATTCCGAAATGGAGGAGGAGATGGACGAAACCGATGCTCAACCTCAGGTCCATCTCGACTACTCTACCTCGCATATTTTATTTTCTCACTTTCCGTTTGGTTGCCGAGAAAATGGAGGAAAACAAGAAGAGTTAATTAAGTTTTTGTTTGTTGTTCGGGTTCCGTTGATTTTATAACGAAGTAAACGGAAATCATACAGAATTCGCTACTCACTGGAAGAAAAAATGACGCAATTTGCTTTGTTAGGTTAAATTTGAGTTAAGTTGGACTCAAAAGTTTGATTTCCTCCATTTGGCCGCCCAGAAAATCAAGAAATGTAGACTGAACTGTTCACCTATTTTGTTTCATTTTTTGTTGAATTATGGATAAATGCGCTAAATTCTATCTAGTACTAGCTAAGCAAGCTTGACCGGCAGTAATTGATCTGTTTCTTTCTTGTTTTTTGTTTTGTTGTTTTGGGGTTCAAATGCAGGTGTATATGGCGTGCATTCGACATGGCCATCGGTGAGTCCTTAGTTATTACCTTACCTAATGTTTGGTATCAGTCTGTATATGCCATATGGTTAATGTGGTTACTCATTGTATATTCCATATATTATATTAATATTTACATTCCATTCTCAATCAAGCAGTAGAATGCATTTGAAATTGATGACTTTGCAACTCCTTCATTCCAGTGTTGGAGTTTCTTATTACGATTCTAGTATTCGCCAGCTTCACGTGCTGGAAGTTTGGGAAGATGGCAGCCCAGACTTCCCCCTAATTGATTTGGGTATGATTTTGATGTCTCATTAGGCAGTCAATTTCCTTTACCCTGCTGGTTTAGTACTGGACTTTCTGATTTGGATGATTTGATGGGTTTCCTTCTCACTCAACTTCTACTTGTGTCTGATACCTTCACTTTTATTTCAGTTTCAGTTTAGTGAGCGTAATAAAATGTATCTTATGTGTTTTTATATGCAGTAAAATATCAAGCCAAGCCGCTTATCATTTACACAAGCACTAAAAGTGAAGAATCATTCTTGTCCGCTTTACAGCGAAGTGGTATGTTGCTGTTAATTGGTAGGTTCTGAATTTCAGCATGAGGACAGCTGTTTACTTTCTAAAGTATTGCAGATGGAATGACTGAGGCTTTTACAATAAAGCTTGTGAAAAGTTCAATATTTAGCTATGAGCAAGCATGGCACAGGTAAAAGAATCAGATATGCATGCTCTGAAGATTTTGTTAAACATAACTGAAGTTTTAAATTTGGCCAAGTGTAGTAGGCTGAAAACAATTAGTTTCGTGAGCATATTTAACATTTTTTTTCTCCAAAAGCTCACATGGTTGTAATATTCAGAGTGTCTTCTTAAGTACGTTTGTGCAATTTCCTTCACATGGTTTTTCGGTAGCGAAATTCAAAATCTAAAACTTCATCTATGTTCAACCTTTGGATGGCAAACCTTCTTTGCCTCTTTTTAATGTAAGTTTATGTCTTCCCATGAAATCATTGATCAGCATTTCCATTCTATCATGTCCATGTTTATCCAACATTATATCATATGCTGATAAACTACAATTTTATGTGTTATTGGTGGTGTCATAAAAAAGTTTATGTGATCAATATGATAGACAGATAAGTCACCCCTCCCACTTCGCTCTCTCTCTCTCTCTCTCTCTCTCTCATTCTTATTGTTACTATTACAACTACTATTATTATGATTAATACAGGCACTGTGTTTCATTCTTATTCCCATTCTCACTTTTCATCTTTATCATCATCATGTTGTTAATTTTGTTGCTCAATTTACAGATTGATATACCTTCGAGTAACAGGGATGGATGATGGATTAAACATCAAGGAGAGAATTTGCTATGTACGTTAGATAGCTGTATATTTATATTTCATAGCTTATAAATCCTTTTGTATTGTGGTCCAACTGGTGTTTTTAACCCCAGGATATTACACTTAGCTTATTCATGCCTCCTAGGTCATGGATGTGCTCTGTGCGCGCGCATGATCTATAATATGTGTATTTTGTGTTCTATACATATCTATCTTCCTTTTGTCTTAAACAACGATGGATGTCTTTATCCTGTATTGACAATGAATATCTTTCTTTGTTTGTCAACCGTAGTTGAGTTCTATGATGGACATGGGAAGTGATGTTCAAGTTCGTAGTAGTGGTGGCCTTCTTGCCATATTAGAGAATGAAAGGGTTGTAGATACGCTTGGACAAATGGAAAGTGGGAACCCATCCATTGCAATTGATTCTGTTATAGAAGTGTCACTGTATCTTTTTGTGTTGTTTACAATGTTTAGATTCCTTTATTTCATTTTACTCTTGTGGGTGGGGTTGGTTAATTAATTCAGGGATGATACTTGCAACAAAATGTACTCCTTCACTACCAAAATAGAAATAATTTCCTTAAACTGGATGCAGCGGCTCATGAGGCACTGCAGATATTCCTAACAGATAAGCATCCAAGCCATATGGGGATTGGTAGAGCAAAAGAAGGGTAATTTCTGAATAATTTTCTGGATAGTTTCCTTTGAAAACTATTCTGATGTGTTTTAGTTGCAGGTTCTCTGTATTTGGTATGATGAATAAGGTCAGTAGATCTTTCACATTTTTCTCTCTTGGTTGGCTGGGTTTCCCACCTTTATATCAAGCTAATTTACTCATATTTAAATTCAGTGTGTGACGCCAATGGGGAGACGTCTCTTGAGGTAGACTTTGTGAAAGAGAACTGTGTGATGTCACTGCCTTGGATGTTATCTCTAACCCAAAGTCCTTTTAACGAATGTTAATTTTTCTCATACCAGAAGCTGGTTCTTGAGGCCAATACTTGACCTTGAAGTTTTGAACAACCGTCTCAATGCCGTATCCTTTCATTGTTAAACTACACTACTGCTTAAATATGACTTGTATCTGGTAGCCAAGAAGATTAATAATAGTTTGAATCATGTTAGTTAATTGATTTCAAATTGAGATCAGTGCATTAAGAGCAAATATTGCCTCTCACACATTTGAATGAAATGTTTTATAATACAGAATTGACTTCGAATCATTAGCATAAAGCTATTTTCTTTGACAATAAAGATATCATTCTTTCTTTCTTCTGAAGAATTGATAAATTCTTTACATGGAACTCTGAAATCTGTAAAGGACATTCCTCACATACTCAAGGTACCATTCACTATACTAATTATTCTCCTTCTGCTGCTTTGTGTCTGGATTTCTTTCCAAAAGTAAATGTTATGGTTGGTAGATTTGTAGCTACAACTGGAGTCTGGTTAAAACTAGAGCTCTTTCTGTGCAACTAAATATCAGTTATCCCTGTTTGCTCAATTGGTTTATTACTTATGTTAAAACTTTCCATACTCATTGTTTCTGTTTTGAAAACAAGGAATGTTTGATTATAGTGTGCCATCTAGTTTTTAAACACAGTTGTGGCTTTTATGCCAAATATTGACCAGCATAGCGATAACTATATTTTCCTATTTGTTATCTTTCTACTATAGGAATGGCTGTGTAGATCTGGCAATGTCTGTTTTGCGAATGTTGTCTGTAATTTTTAAGTTGAAGCTTACATATTTTTTTTTGAAGAAATTCAACTCTCCGAGCTCGATATGTACCAGCAGTGATTGGACAGCTTTTTTAAAGGTATGTTTTTAGCTATGCTATGCGCCTTTAACCCTTTTTCCTGATTGTTAAATGTCTTCTATCCATCAGGCAAATCAGGAGTTCAAGATACACTTAGGTTACTGGATGGTGTTACAATTCATTTTTACCTCTAGATGTGCTTGTGTTTAGAACTTAGTAAAACCTTAACGATCAAACATTAATGTCATGTTCACTATGATATACCATACTTCCTCTAATTCTCTTCGCTGATTAGTTTCCTGTGTGGCACTTGTCGAACTCCCAGTAAGACAAACACCAAGCTCCTTATGAAGAATAGAATGAGTTGTGCATTTTTGTTCATGAAACTTGCCATGATTTCATGTCCACTTCAAATGAGTTGTGCATTTTTGTTCATGAAACGTGCCATGATTTCACGTCAACCTCAACTATCTTATAAACTTTGATTCTTAGATCATGTATGGCATCATACCTCTTTCCTAGCTTTAAGTTAGGTGACATAGAAAATATCTTTTTTTTTTAGCTTTTACTGGGATGAAGTTTTCAAATCAGCAACCAAAGTTCAACTCTTAATGGTAAACATGCTAACATTGTGTAAGAAAATAAATTTATGCATGACTTTTAGAATTAGATTCTCTTAGTCTTTGAGAGTCTTTCTTTGCTATTATGTAAGAAAATAAATTTATGCATGACTTTTAGAATTAGATTCTCATATTCTTTGAGAGACTTTCTTTGCCAGTGTCGAAACATTTCAGAGATATTGCTTCTAGTTGAATTTATCTCAATTTGGGGTGGGGGTAAACAAATTGTAGTATGTGTTTTCATTTGAGGGAGCTTGTCCTACTTAGTTGTATTTTTCTTCCATATTTGTTAGTAAGGTTTTTGTCTCTTACAAAGAAGGGCTAATTGAACCTCAGCAGAATTTATAAAGAGTGGTATAACAGTGTTGCGCAATGTTCAGAGAAAGCTTTCCTCTTTTGACTAAAAGAATTCTTTATGATTTTCTTGTAGAGTGTTTGTTCACTCTTGCATGTAAACAAGATATTTGAAGTAGGTGTTTCAGAGAGTCTTCAAGAGCATGCAAAGTACTTCAATTTGGACATTGTTGAGAAGGTATGATGATATTTATTTTGTTGCATATTCTGTTTGTTCTACCTTCTCTTTCTGTTATTCTTATATACTAATTTGTTTCTTGGTCCGTTGTCTGAATTTATGCAGGCTGCTTCATGCATTACAACCGAGCTGGCTTATGTATATGAATTGGTAAGTTTATGAAGCATTCTTCATTTTTTACAGCTGTTCTTGCAACATCAAAATGAAATTTGATAAGTGTGAATCCCATAAGAAGAAGGGACTAATCTTTAGTTGAACAAAACCATGTCTAAAACCCTACAGTCCGCACCTCATGTGGTAAAACAACTCTAGAGAGAATTTCATTTGATTTTTCCTTAAGTTTCCCTAATAAGATTGAGAATGGTTTCTGAGATTTTTTATTCAGTTCCCTGTAAATTGTTTGCATCCCAGGTTGGTGAGAAGGTGTGTCATACCTGGTTTAGCCTTCGGTGGTTGTGGAACTTATTTCCATTTCCTCTTACGCCCAGGATTCTCTGAATGACATATGTATAATTGGAAAGTGAAGAATCTTTTGTCTTCATTTAGTTATGCTTCAAGCCAACATAACAAATGTTTGCTACTCTTATTGGTTTTAATCTTCAAAATTGTTTCCCTTTAATGCGTTATTATCGTAATATCAACAATGTCTTTTGTAGGTAATTGGTGTTCTAGATGTAAGTAGAAGTAAAGAGAAGGGATATGAGACGATTGTGAAAGATGACTTCTGTGACGAGGTTAGGCATAAGTCCCAAATTCCCATTCTTAATTGTTCAATCAGATTGCATATTCAGCGTCATCTACCCATTGTTGGTTTTAGTTTTATATTTACATTTTGTTTATGAGGTTAGTTTCATGTAGCGTTTCTGTTAGTTCAATATTGAAGGGGTATAATTTATGTGTTCAACTTTTATGTGTCTTGATATATCTGTAGTCTGTACTGCTGGGTTTGGCTGAATTTGAATTATTTGTAATGCTAACAAGTAATTCCCTTATCTTCTTTTATAGTTAGATGAGCTGAGGCAAATATATGAGGAATTGCCTGAATTTTTAGAACAGGTAACTGTTATACAGTTCTTTTATAGACCTAATTAGAAAGTGGATTGAAGTCTGACTTACTTACTAGTTACTAAATAAGATTCTTTTGATCTTACAATTGCCTTGCAGGTGTCTCAAATGGAACTTGAAAGACTTCCTCAGCTGTACAAAGACAAGCTTGCTCCTTGTATTGTTTATATACATCAGATAGGTTGGTTTTAATTTTGTACCATCTTAAAAAGAATTTTGTTGGGTGAGATGCATTTTATTTAGATTCTCCCCAGAAAGATTGCCCCTTATTTGTCAGATAACCTGTACATGATGAAATTTCAAAAATGACTTTTATGTTTTATTGTGGTATTTCCCTGCACACTTTCTAAATGCCTTTTATTTACTGTTGATTTGTAGGATACTTGATGTGCATTTTCGAAGAAAAAATTGATGAAGCTACCCTGGAGAAGGTTCAAGATTTCGAATTTGCTGTGAGTTGAAATATAGTTTAGTCTCTATAACTAATATGCATTTTTATGAGGTAATATAGCCATCAAAATTAGTTCTCTGATGCAGAAGGAGAAACAAAAAGGTTCTTTTATTATACACCAAAGACACGAGAGCTGGATAATTTGCTGGGAGATATCTATCATAAAATACTAGGTAATGCATGATAGTCTGAACATCAATATTGTGTTATAGCAGCCTAGTAAGCCCATAACTTAAATTTAATACTATTTAATTAATGAGACAGTCAGAATTTTCATGCTGGTTTTAATTTTTATTATCTTTTCTCTACAAATGTTTCATTCATCAAATTTATTGATAAAGATATGGAGAGGGCAATCACTCGAGATTTGGTGTCGCATATACTTCTATTTTCAGAACACCTGCTTAAGGCTGTAAATTTTGCAGCTGAACTTGATTGGTGAGAATCATTTCAGTATCAGTGCTCCGGCCTAGTCCCTTCCCTTCCCGCATCTCATTATTTTTTTCGTCTTAGTATATTTGTCTTACTAAGTAATACTTATATCTTCATGCGGACATTTAGCTTTTTGTCATTGGCACTGGTTGCTCGTCAAAACAATTATGTGAGGCCGACGCTGACTATGGATTGCTTGATTGATATACAAAACGGAAGGTGAGACACGCATGATATATTTGCATTATTTGATGGACAATACTTCTAGTGGTTATTTATTTACGTAGGGATAGTAACAAGAGTTTTTCAATTTCCAGACATGTTTTGCAGGAAATGACTGTAGACACATTTGTTCCGAATGACACAAAGATCGAAAATGATGGTAATGGAATTATACATTTAATTGCCATATTTAATTATGGTTTGGCTCAGTTCAGGAATATAACAATTCCCATCTTTGGTTTCCAATGCTTCTTTCTTTCCAGGAAGAATTAATATCATCACTGGTCCTAACTATTCAGGGAAAAGCATCTACATAAAGCAGGTCAGTAAGGCTGTCTCTGTCTCCCTCCCTCTGTCCCCCCAACCCACCACCAACATCACCACCCCCCCCCCCCCTTCTTACCCGCCCCGCACGCGCACGTGTCCTTTTTAATATGTGTTTGGTTTGTGGGGCTGTGTTTCTATCATTCATCATTCATTTAAGTTCTACAAGTCCACAATATTTTATCTGGATATGAAATATTGGAACTTCTTTCCAAGCATCTAATCTCTTGGTTCAGGTGGTTGTGACTTGTGACAAATCAATGATTCAGATAGGCAGGGGTAATGAAGCTAATGACAATTTATGTAACAAGGACATTCTCTTTTAGGATCTTTGTGCCATGTCAGAAATATTTGAATGTTTTTGTGCAAATACCATGCTGAATGTTGATGTTGGTATTGAACTTAATTTCGTTCTATGGTAGTCCTCTTGCTGATTTTTGGTGTCTCTTTCACATAGATGGGCATTAGCTATGCCTCTAGCATAGAAATTTTTGCAGATCTACACATATTGACAAAAATTCCTTTTTCAGGTAGCTTTAATTGTTTTCCTGTCCCACATAGGAAGTTTTGTACCAGCGGATTCTGCAACTGTTGGCTTGACTGATAGGTTTGATCCACATACCGACAGCTTTCTTATGTACAGTGTTATCCTTGTATGATATTGGTCAAAAGTACAATAACCATAGTTTCTATTTCTATTTACAGAATATTTTGCGCAATGGGAAGCAAGTTTATGAGTGCCGAAAAGTCAACATTTATGATTGATTTGCATCAAGTAGGGATGATGCTAAGGTATACTCGTTAGGCTTCCCTGTGCTAAATTGTAATCATATTATGTGTGATAAACCTGAACTTGCGTCTTTTTAGTAGTATAGGCATAACTCTATGTGCTCCAGTTATAAGATTATCTTATTGGCATGTGCAAGAGTATTTTTGAAAGGCATAGTACTTGTTAAGAATGAAAAATCATTTGCATTTTCTGAGACTACTAACTAATTATGGTAGCACAATATCATTGTGTTAAAGAAACGTGACTTTTGTTCAATAACAAATGACTTGGATAATTACGTTGAACAGTTATGATCACTAATTATTGGTTGCCTTCTTTCTGGTTATATCCATGCACAGTATTAACATAAGTATTCCATTTGATTCGCATGCATTCATTTGAGAAAATTAACAGGCAGGCGACTTCAAGGTCTTTGTGCCTCGTTGATGAATTTGGTAAAGGTACTCTTACAGAAGGTTAGTTTTCCACACTCCCTCGCAAACAAGAAAAAATTCTTGGTCTGAGTTTAGCAGTTGCATTAGTGTAATGTTCTCATTGTTGTTTCAGATGGTGTTGGTTTGCTCGGTGGAACTATAAACTACTTGGTTTCATATGATGACCCCCCAAAGGTTTCAGGCTCCTCTTCATACCATGAGGATCGTGTTACAAGTACCATCTATTTCTTCCAATTAAAGGTCATTTTGTATTGAGCTTTGCAATTTATTTTGTAGGTTCTGGTGTGCACTCATCTGACTGAGTTATTCAGTGAGAGTTGTTTACCTAAAGTAAGTAAAGCTTGAGTTACTATACAATACTTCCATACTTGAATTGCGTAAGAATGAAGGGTAATATCTTTTTGTTCTTATTTCAGTCCAAGAATATCAAATTTTACACTATGAGTGTGCTGAGGCCTGAGAACTCTACAGATATTGAGGATATTGTATTCCTATATAGGTAAACTTTCATTACCTCTATACGTTGCATTGCTGCAAAGGAAATGTGGCATTCTGTCAGTACCAAATTAGATGGTATTCCGTACGAGGTTTATGCCTATGGTGGTTTGGATCACAGCGTTCATGCTTAAAACATGTTCTTTAATCTTAGCATATTCAGTCTGCATTAATTCTGTATCATCTGACCACTAGGCATGTATCTATATCTTGCTAACTTGTTTTCTTGTGTGAGATAATTGTGTCAGTGGATGGCACTCTAGTTGCTTCAATTACAGAACCAGTAGGCGATTATAATTCCTGGGTCAAAACAGTTTTAACTGCGTCTTAGACTCAAATTATCAGATATAGCTTTATGAAGTGTACAGTCATTATTAGCAACCTCTCTGATTCCAAGCTCATGGATATGTTGATTTTCTATGTTTCACTGCTGTTCAATGCAATTTTTCTATTTAATGTATGTAATTTCACCTTCATTTCTTGCAGGCTAGTTCCTGGGCATGCACTTCTTAGCTACGGTGAGTATTGTGATAGAGCTTGACCAAATATATACATGTATATTGTGTGTACTTGTATATGTGTGTGATATATATATATATATATATAGAGAGAGAGAGAGAGAGAGAGATAGAGAGAGAGAGAGAAAATGAATGCTAAGGGTTTAATAAGAACTTGCTTGGTTCAACTGCGTAAAAGATAAAGCATGATAAGTGCCTTATTGAAATACTGACCAGAAAGTGTTTTAGCACCTGTATATATGTATATTAATGCAACAACTAAGTTGGGAATGCCGATTTGGATAATGTTATTTGTAATCAGTCTCTTTACATCCTGCAGGTCTGCATTGTGCTCTACTTGCTGGTACTTTTCCAAAGCTTAAAACTTGTGTTCGCAATTTTTAGAAACAGGGGAAAAAGTTCCATTGAGTTTTCCTTGTGTCACACACACACACACATCCATGGGCGAGCGCACACATGCATATGTGCTCATGCATATACATGTGCAAATTCATGAAATGAGTCTGTGGGTTATTTCCTTCTTGTGAATAAAATCTTTATGGACTCTTGGTGGCTGCTCTAATTTTCCAGTAGAACTAATTGTACTGGTTATGCAGGTGTCCCCGAGGAAGTTATTCAAAGAGCATCATTTATATTGGACGCTCTTGGAAACAATAAACACGTTGAGCGATTGTGCAATGAGAACGTATCAGCTATGGATCAGCAATACCAGGTTTTAATCCCAAAACTGAATCTGTGATTCAGAATTGAAAACATGACATTAGTAACACTTGCCCTGCAAAACCATGAGATGGAATGTGGCAATCCTACAATACGACGGAATAACATTTTTCAATCATATATTTCTGTTTTAATTGTACAAGTTTCTATATCTTTATGATTTTTTTTTCCTTAATTCAATTGCAGAATGTAGTGGACAAGATGCTGGCATTTGATTTTTGCAAAGGCGATGTAGGCTCGTTTTTTCGGGATTTATTTCCAACTGAGCCTTAAAAAATTACTAAAGGTAATTAAACCCCAAAGTTATTACTTTATCTTCTTTTTTTCCAGGAAACTTTATGAGCTTTCCAGATAATTTTCCCACAATTGTGAATGCAGAAAGATAAAAAGTTGTATCTGGTTGGCAATTTATGAGGACTGAAGCATTGTCTCTACCGTCAATGGATGACAACGATATCTTCCTTTCTCCATCCAAGAGAAAGGTTCAATCATTGGGCCAGATAATTCTTCTATCATTTTTTCTCTTAGGTATAAGTAACTCAAATTTTGATGTCATACGAAGCGCATGATGCTGGAATATAATCGTTTCCTTTGCATTTCAAAATCTGTCATGATGCTTTGCTTGTTTTGTAATGGTACACATGTAAACTCATTCATTCACTCTTTACTGCACATGAACTTAGCCCAAGTATAACCTCCTAACAAAGCCATATCATATCGAGATTGCGTCTTTCGTTTGGAGTCTGGCCCGAGCATTTTAAAGAGCGATTAACTCCTTCACAGTCATTGGGGATGCGTATTTTGAAGGGCCATCGAAAAATTTTTCCACTATGATGCCATGAGTTGCCTGTGAAGGATGGTAAAAATCCCAGAAGACATGGTCCCTTCTGTTGGAGCACAAGGATGCAACTGGCAGGCAAGGACCCTGGGCGTTAAGCTTCCCAATCCCACAGCATGCAGCTTTAGCCTCTGTAAATCCTGAAATCGAATGCGAAATTTTTGGTTTGTCAGTCGAGTTAACTTAAAATTCTTCCTCTAGTTTCCTAAAGGGCGGCTAAATATCGGTTATCATGATTGATATGGATTCAAATTGATGGTTTAACTACACAACATGCTTGATGGAATTGTACATAGATTATTTCTGCTTATGAAGAAGGAAAAGAACATATGAGTACCGTAAGAAGCTGCGTTTTGCACGATATTAGTCAAGACAGTGTAAGTGTTCAAGAGGGTGTAGCTTATGCCCAACGCCGGTTTCAATTGCTGCAACATGGACTTAAGGGCTTCATTGTACATGACAGACAATGAGTTTGCGCCATCATTGCACTCTTCTGTATCTAAATCCCTTTGCGCCGGACAGCATCCAACCGGCCCAGTCCCGACAACTACAAATTTTTGGGCGCCGAGAGCATGTATTCTCTGCCAAACAATGAAGAAAGAAACACATCAAGCATTGAAGTGCAACTGAAGATTCACTATGCAAACATGGAGCTAAGCCAATGTGTTCCCGTTACCTGTAATTGTTCCTTTAGATTTGACGCCATCAAAACTGCGTACTGCTGCGGCGTGTATTCGCTTTGGAGCTTGAAGTTTTTGATGTAGCCGAAGATGTCATTGCTTCCAATCACGATCAAAAACAGAGATTTTGAAAGATGGACTTTGGCGCCCTTGGATCCTAACTGTAGTCCAATGTTTTGATGTACTTCTGAGTAGTAGTTTACTTGGTATGACAAAGGTATTGACTGACGCTGTGACAGCAAGAGCAAAATAGGCAAAGCATTAGTTGTTGGACAGAGATTCGATTTTCCCTTCGCAAGCCAAGTCACGTGATGAGCGTTATATTCAGGATAGAGAAGAGTGTATCGTTAGTGACGCATCAGATTTCAGATTCGCTCATTATAATTTGTAAAATGATAACGTCACATGACAGTGGTTCCACTACAAAAGATTTCTCTTTATAAGAAGGTGCTAAATTGACCAAAAAAAAAAAAAAAAAAAAAAGGTGCTAAAAAATAACACCCAACTTTTCTTGTGAAAGCTTTTTCATCAACTTTCATAAGTAGGGTTACAAGGATCCTACCCAGCTCATGTAAAAAACGAATTGGATTCTAAAGCATTTTTAGCGGAATATATTAACCTGTGCTAAAGCAAGGATGATATTTTTCTTTCTCTTTTGTTGGGTCTGTAGCGTTATTTTTCTTTTGAAAGAGTGTTGAATTCATTGCACTTACAAATTGTTTATCTGAACCATTGAAGATTCCAGCTCCTCCGGAGGCGAAGCTAACTCCATTGACGAATGACTTCTTTTGCTTGTTGAACTTGGATACAAGTGACAGGTATGGTGGTGACGGTGGTAATCCTACTTTCTCGGCTGCCAAACAAAAGATAACAAGATTATACATACTACGTACCCTCTCATTCTCTCAACATGCATAGTTGTCACTAGTCATGATTTATTAACTGATGATATGTTAAACCTACCAAGAAAATCTGCAGAATTCTTGCCATTACCAAACCTCCCCGTGGCTACTTTGCCAGGATAATCAATCCCATTATAAGGAAAATTTGCCTTGGCAAGAGAAATTTTTAGGTAATTGTTGTTACCGACGTCCACTAACGAGTCTCCGAACACGTAAATGGCTGGAACCATCTGAGCTTCCGAAAGAGGGATGATGAAACTAGAAGTGAAGAGAGAGAAGACGACGACGAAGGAAGCCATTGGCAAACCATCAGTGTGATATTTAGCCATGGTTATGAACGAACCGTGTCTAAAGCTCCCTCAAACTTTCGTATGTAATGTTTCTGTGTGATGGTTTGAGGGACATGAACAAGTGGATGCCCTCTTATAGAGGGAGATAAGTTGATGAGTTTGCAAATTTCGAGTATGAAAAGGATACGTTTTACCCGTGTGGGCTCAAGCAGTAGCAGCAGCACTCATCTGAAAGACTGAAACCTCTCATTCTGACAGTAAATTGTCATTACGTATTAGATATTTTATAATTTGTTCCACTCTTTGTTTTCTCTTCCCAAAATATCTATCTTTTGTCATTGGAATTACTTTTCTTTTTAAATACAAGTGTTTCTTGAATTACTTTTTTTTTTCTTCGTTTAATTGTAAAGAGCTATCCTGATATATCAAATTCATTAATCATGCTTCGATCATTTTCGTGAAAAATGTTGAAGTTTTACTATAAAAATAATTAGTAATATAGGAGTTATTCAACCTTTTATAAGTTCGTGCAAGGTTTCTTCTTTCACTGATGTGAAAAATAATTAGTAATATAGGAGTTATTCAACCTCACGTGTAACGAATTTTCAAGTCAAACATATGAACACTAAGAATTGGGTGACATGGAGAACTTATGGCTGTTGGGTTTCACACATGAGCAAATATACTTTGATACCATGAAAAAAGTTGAGGTTCCACTATAAAACCAATTAACAATATGACAGTAACCCAACCTTTTATAAGCTTTTGTAAAATTTCATTTTTCACCGACGTTAAACTCTTTTACCTTCACATCATCACACTTTGTCTATCTCCATTGATCATGCTCATCATTCCTTAATTGTTCTTTTGGTTAATAACTAACTTCTCTGTTGATATATTCGTTGATTTTGCTAGTTTACCTTTCTTAGTTACATTACCATTGCATAAATATTGCCCAATGAATAAACATTGAATTTCCAAATTATTCTCGACTATAATTGTTATTTGAAACAACTATATATTTATAACGGGTAGAGAATAAATTAATGACAAACTTGCTATTAGGGAGATTCAAATTTTACTGAATTATTCTTGCGTATAATTTAGCATCATTAGAATTAACATTAATCACATATTTTGTATATAACTAAATTGGTTTTTGTTGCTACAATTACATTTTTCTCTTTCCCGTTTCAAAGAACAAAGGGAAGGAATAAAATCATAGGTATGAACACAAAATGGAAAAAGGATATGGAGAAGAAGAAAGAGACATCATGGGTTGAAGTGGGGTTCCATAAGTGTGTTAAAAGTAGGCCAGTGATCTAACATTGGAAATTGGTTGCAGACTTGCAGTGGCCAGTCTGGAAAGTCAGTCTCTTTTTTATTTATTTATTTTTAATTTTTCAATTTTTAATCTCATATGATGCCCATATAGATATTCTCTTGCAACCATTTAACCACAGGGCAAGTTTTTGTTAAGGTCAAATTTTTTCGTAATCTTTGTGGTAACACGCCATTTTCGATGTGACATTTGTGGTGAAAAAGCTTTTAATTAAACTTTTGTGGTGGGTCTCGTTAGCAATTGAGGTTTAAATCCAAATTTCCGTTAGTCTTCTGTTAAATAAACTTACGTAACTATCACATGAAAGGTGAAATTCGTCATTTCAATCCAAATTACATCTTATTCATTGGACATCTAGTATAATTTAGGGTTTAATTGAAATTAGATTTTACAGAAAAAAAACTTGAATGCAAAGACTAAAACTAAACTTGTAAAACTACGTCAATGGCTTGGAGAAGAGGTGAAGGTGAAGGTGAAGGTGAAGTTGCACCTAATTTCTTAGGTATGGTTTAATTTCATTTGGAAATCCTAATAATTCTAATATACGATTTTTTTTTTAATGCCAACACGTCTTTGATCATAAGTTAGAGTCTTAGTACCAGTTTGATACTGCTTAACTTTTTTAAAAAGCAAGTATGAAAAAAAGCACCCAGTTTTTTTGTGTTTGGTAATCTTTCAAAATCAACTTTTTTTTCATAGTTTTGGATGAAAAAAAGCTAAAAAGGCAAAGCAGGAAACCCAGCTTTGGAAAACCAGCTTTTTATCACAATATACGGGTGAACAGTGCCATTAAATGATTTTTTTTTCAAAATGGCAACCTTACCTTCTCTTTCTCCTTCATCCCAATTCTGGACTCCACCCCCTTTCTCCAATCGTTCTTTGGCACCGTACTAACCAGATTCACCACCCCATCCCCTCCATCTCTTCTTACTCCCTAGATTCGCCACCCCATCTCTCTCCTAATCCCCACCAAATACACCCACCGCCACCTCGCAGACCATGATCCCAACCCACTCCCTGCTGGATGATAACCAAAATCCCACCCACCCATCCACCAATGCACTTCCAAAACATGTAATGCCCTGGAAATCGAAATGCAGGAAATAGAAATGGGAGTAAGGACGAAGGTTCCAGATCACCGGAACTGAAAGAGAAATGCGAAGGGACGAAGGTGGGTGAGGACTTTGAAATTTCAAGAAGGATCATTGATGAAAAATGGAAGAAAAGCCAGAAACATTGAGGCCAAACGAAATATACAGAAAGAAGAATGAAAAAGCTAGAAAGAAAGGGAAACAAAGAAAAGGAAAAAGGAAACAATCATGAACTTTTTGGCAGAAAGAAAAAGAAGAAAGAAAAGAAAGGAAGAAAAACCCATACTGTTTTATTTCACAGCTGCTTATTCTTACAGCACAACAGAATCAGTTTTTTTCAAAGCACATCAATACCAAACTAACCCTTAGTCTTACTTGAATTTTCATTCTTGTATCAATTTGTATCAGTTTGAATGCATAAATGTCTTTCAGTTTTGTCTTTAATTGGTAATGTGGTTTTATGTAGGCCCTAGTCGGGCAGTACACATGTCACATTCCGACCTAGGCCCCCACCACATCCCGGGCTCAACTCCATCGTAGCACGATATTGTCCACTTTGGGTCCCGACCACGACCTCACGGTTTTGTTTCTGGGAACTCACATGAGAACTTCCCAGGATGGGTCCAGCATGCCTTGATTTTGGTCGGGGTGTGTCAGCACAACCTTTCAATTTTTTCTTAATCTTCTTTGAATTTTAATTCTTTAACTTTCTTACGCTCTTGAAGTTCATATGCGAAGGTAGACCTGAAGATTAAATTTTCTGCAATGCCTTTCACCCATTGTCTTTAATTCTACAATGCCTTTCACCCGTCTGAATGCATATATACTGCATTTCACCCATTGTCTTTAACTCTTTAAGTTATTCTTGTGCGTATGTGATTTTTCTGCATTATATAAGTTGAGATACATATGCTATCAAATTGGGGTGATGGTTATGGCGGTGGAGGAGGTCCACTAGTGGCTATGGCGGTGGTTGGGAGCCTGAGATGAGATATGGGAACTACTAGGTTTTTTTATCTTTACAAGTTTCTTTTATTTGTAGTTTTATTTTAATTCAATCATGTTTTTGTCTTTTCATTTTCCAAAATAAATAAACTTAATTTTGACCAATCTACATGTGATAGTCACATGATTTTATTTAACGGAAGACTAACGGAACTTTGGATTTGAACCTCAATTGCTAACAGGGCTTACCACTAGAGTTTAATTAATAGCTTGTTCACCACAAAGGTCACATTGAAAGTGGCTTGTCACCACAGGGACCACAAAAAAATATAGGTGGTTCACTTTATAAACACATAGTAAGTAATGATAGGTCAAGTAACGCCACTAATTGTAAGAGAGAATTTCTCCAATTTAGGAGTGGGGTGCTCTCATTTTAGCCTAAATAAATATTTTTACAATTTTATTTACACTCATAGGTAAAACAAGAGTAGAAAATTTATAATTGACCTTAAACTTAAGGGAAAGAGAGATTATATTCACACATTCTAAATTATTTTTTCCATATCCTTTTAATTTTTTAATATTTTTCTAACTAGTGTTAATGGTGTTTCAAAAATATTAAAAAATTAAAAACGTATAAGAGAAATTATTTGAAGTGTGTGAATATAATTTGTTAAGAGAAATTGATTTGAATTAGAAATCAAATATAAATGGTTGAATTGATCAAAATCGAATATTCGTGATACTAAAAAACTGGTATTTAAAAAATAATCATTTTGATCAATTTTCTTAAACATAAACACGTATCGTCTATTATTAGGGGTGGGCATCGGTGGGGTTGGGCGGGGTTAAGTGTCAACCCGCAGGCTAATCTTACCGTGTCGGGTTACCGTTTAATGGAACCACCGCCGTCCGTACAACAAGGAAGACCGACCCACCCGACCCATTTATTTTCGGTTCGATTGGGCGGGTTTTGCGGTTGAAGATGAACTGGGACTGCCTACTGGTAGCTTAGAAGATATTGCCATCTCAAGTCGCCAACGCGATGATATTATGATAAGAAAGATGGTTATCGCCTGTGGGTTCAGTGGTGACAAAGTATCCATGGTTCGCTTAACTCTAAAAAGTGAAGGCTAAGGCTAGTACTTAGAAGCTGGAGCAACGATCGGAGGAATCGTGGTGTCTTGGTGCGGCGGGCCAGCGGCAATTCCAACAAGGGTAAAAGAGATAGTGGGCCATTACGATATGACGAGTAATGCTAGAGAGATTAAATTTGTAAATTAAATGATATATTACTAATGAAAAATAAGCATGTTAATCAATATTTAAGTAATAATTCACTAATTAATTTTTATATCATTTAGTTTACAAAATTTAATTTCTTTAATTCGGGCTATTACATGTTGAATGGAAGACTATCACATAATGGGTTTGTTAAAGCCAATTAGATCATGACACATGTAAAGAAAAAAGTATGTTTCTGATGGCTAATGGACGGGTTAGGTTTATAACGGGTTACAACTTTTGTACACCGAACACTAATCTCTAGGTGGGCCGGCGGGTGGGTTATAACCCTCTAGTCAAAATTGAACCTTTTAAAACCGACCTAAGGCAGGCAGTCATAGGTCGGTCGGGTGGGTTGACCGGTTTCTTCAAATAAGTGCCCACCCCTATTCCTATCGTTTATCAAGTGAAAAATGTAATACACTAATTTTTCTGGAGCCGAAGTCTCATCTGCTGATTGCTGCGTGGATGCACCGTCCCGACTCCCACAATCCACACTCCACACTCCACGCACCATCAAACTTTGCTTCTTCTTTCTATATTCTTCCATATTGGAACGCTTGTTTGTATTTTTGTGCATTTTTAATCTTATTTGATGACACAAAACAATTGTTTACAGATTTCTCATATGTTGCAATCTTGCATCTTTGTCGTTCTGACTTTTATAATTGATAGAGATTTTTGCACCTGAATTATAAAATACAAAATGTTATTATTGTTAAAATATATGAATGCATATAGTAATCGAAAACAATAAGTACTTCAAACCAGTGACGGATTCAAAGTTTTAATCTTGGGTCCTAGTGCAAAAGAAAATAGTTAGCATGCGTAGAGCGTAAATGTTTTTTTAGTTGGGCATTTCACTGAGCACTGATAAGCATGTTGTCCTTTGCCAAGCTATGTTGCTCGCATGATGACATAAGTGAAAAACTGATGAGTGCTATGAAGTGATCCTAGTGACTTTTGTCGAGACGCTTGCTGAATAATGTCGACACATTCTGTCGAGTGTTATCAAGATATGTCAAACATGCATTTCATCAAGCGCTTGATGAGAACAAAAGAGCCATACAAGACATTCAAAAGATCACAAGAGAACTGTCACCAACTGTTTCTTTGACCTCTGGACGGTCCATGTGGACCCACACCTGCTAACTAATATTAGTAAGGATAATACTTGCATTCTCTTATAGGGGAATGTACATATTTCACCTTTTATGAAAAACGTCTCTTCATCATATAAATTTTATAATCAGAACAATCCAATTTTTAATCCTCTTTAAAGATTATATGCATTAAAAAAAAAAAAAAAATTCAAATTGAAGATTGTTTATGCATTGAAATTAATGCACGTATTACCTATTGATAATAATACTTGAGGAGTAAATCAACACATTATTCTAGTGGAAATGCACACAATAATTTACAGTGTTGAGCTAGGAATGTCATCTCTAGTTCCTCATTAATAAAATCATCTAACTCATCTGTACAAATGATATTACGTTTCTTTTAAGGCCACTGGGATTAGCTCAGTGGTGTGGGTAGTGGATGGGGATGGCTACAATTGAAAATTTGGTGTGTGTGACACAAATTGCCTTCCCACACAAAATGAGTTAACTGTGGAATAGTCGATATTTGGTGTGGACAATGTGTCAATATCACACTTTGTTTCGTTCGGAATGGGGGTTTATATTTTTAAGCGGGAAATGACAGACACATATTTTAGTCTTTTACACAAATGTATTTGTTGTTTTTGTTTAATTTATTTAATCTGATGACGAAAAATAAAGAGGAATATGTGAGATGCAAAAAAAGTATGTGACAATCACTTCCCTCAAACAAAACCATCACCACCACAAAATGGTGAGCATTTTTCTTCAAACGGACTTCACTTCCACATGGTCATATATCCTAATCTATTAATATGTCATGTAAAAGGAAAATTACCTACACATTGTATTATGAAATGAAAATGTCACAATGACGATAAACCGGTTCTATATAATTCCTTCACAAAATAAGTAAACTGTGAGATAGTCGATTCTGCGGCCAAAGTGTCAATATCACAATCTTTGTTCCCGTGGGAATGGGTTTACCATTTTCTGGTGCGTGGGAACATCGATCTGTGATAGTGAGATATGGATTTACAGCTCGGAAAAATACATTGCAGATGATATTTATCCAAACAAAACAATTATTATAAATATGTGAGGAGGACAACGAATGGTTGCCAATTGGAATAGTAAGTGTCGAAATCCAAACCCCTCAAGAGTCAAAGTATATGTATATATTGGACTATAGTCCTGTCGACACGTCGGTCCAACGATTTGGATACCACAAGAAGATTTTCCACTAACCCATTTTTGGAAGGGAAGCATCTAGGTCAAGGGGGCAACAGATGATTGATTGATTCTGCAGGACATATGCATGAGCTGTCTTGTGTGTTCCGTTTTGTTGATTTTTTGGGATGTTGATTTTCAGTTTCACAACTATGTTGTTTGTCAATCGATATTTTGTTTATTTCAAAATTGTTAAAATAGGGTAGGTTGATGCGAGAGGTATGTCGGTGTTGCACATGAATACATCTCGTCTATCTCAGAGTTGGCCTTGGCATGGAGTTGTTGGATTTCCGGACAGGATCCTCAATCGAACGGCCTCGAAAAAAATGTGGCAAATTATGTGTATGGGCGAACTCATTCTTTTTCTCTTGATGTTCATATAATGTGAACGTTTGATCGAATCCAAAGCTTGGCTAGTCGGTTAGGCCTCTTCTTAATATATCTAGTGTTGTGTTTGAAACGCACACTTGTTATTTTAGTTGTGGCTTTTAGTTTGGGCGAGAAAACGGCTTTTTTTACAATTGAAAATGGCCATTAATTGTATTTACAACGTAATCCTTATAGTTTCTTTTTGTGATAGGACAATCCTAATACTGAATAATTTTGAGGTTAGATCATAAAATTAATTGACAGTGCAGAGAATAGTCTAATTATTTGTAAATCCTTGCATGATTTAGTCGATCACTAATTTGAAAATTTGTCGTTCGCATTCGCACAAATACAATCAAGAGATTCAAACTTTATATTTTATTTGAAAATAAAATTAGACACAATAAAGACTATATTTTCATTAATTATGTGGTAATTCAACTTGAATACTCAATTTCTTCCCTATGCTTTCATATATTCATATAACTATTTTATCTACAAGTTATTCTATATAGTTTCATACAAAAATACATTATTCACTGAGCAGAAAAAATAAAATCCAAAAGTTAGTAGAAGAGACCATCAACTCAAAGTATGAGTTAACGATTTTTCGTAGTCACCTGATTGAGTTGCTAAAATCTAGGTACGATCCTAAGGTTTAGTCTTTCGCCTTTGCATATAGGTTTAAGGTTCCCTAGATAAAGTGTTTGGTTGGGTAAATTCCTAATCGGTAAGCTTTTGTAACTAAGTTTTCTCGAAGTCGAAAGAGTCGTTTGATATGATGCAAGGATAATTTCTGTAGTACAAGAAATTGAATTAACGGTGTATTCAACTTCCCGCTTCAGTGGTATCCCAGGTAAAATTTTGAGAAATGACGCCAAGGATATAGGTCTTCGAAACATACCATACTACTTCCTTTCACTACGCCACGTGCTAAAAGGCCTTCATAACTTTCTCAATACTAAATTCGCTCTTACATCATAAATTTAACTCGTGCTTCAAATCTAATATTTGTTAGTGGATGTGACCACAAGAATGACTGGTCGAGAATGTTCAGGTTACCTAACCGGGTAATATGGTTAACACAACTATGAGTCAAGGCTTGCTCCTAAATTTCCATGATTTTAATTTCTTCGGCTCAAGTAGTCACTGTTAATTAGTTTATCAGTCGCACCATTAATTAACGCATATATGATATTTTGATATTATTCATTATCCTGAAACTGTGAACCGGCGTTCTGGCACAAAGGTATCACTGCCAGATACTAGTACATGTGTATATTTTGGAAACTATACTTATTTTACAGAGAGAGGTTATATTACATTTTCGAAAAGGTTTTATAAAGCTTTATTTTTAGGCCCACTCACCCTTATTTTTCGCTCCTCCAAGTTTAGTAGCTGAGCTTTCGTGTCAACGAGGATTTCTGGCAAAACGTTGTTATGGGGATATTCCCGATGGTATAATTCCTCTTTTACCTTTACTGTACTTTAATTATGCTCTAACATTACGTGTGAAACAGGTTCATTCCCGCTCCCAAGCACACTCTTACATTTAGGCACTTTTAGGTTTAAATTTACTCACATTTTCTACATCACTACACTTTATGGCTTCGTCACTTTCCTAATGTCGGCCATCACAGCTTGATTCGAAGTCCAGATGCACATTCCGGATCGGGGTGTGTCACATCCTCCTGAATCAAATGATATTAGTGGTGAGGATTAAATTTTACTTAGGCTTGATAATGATCACAAAATGATATTAAGATCACTGAATATAAGTGGGCCTTACCATAGTATGTGAGACTCACTTATATTAGAGATAGTTTTATAAATAAAATTAAAAAATTGTTAATAGATAAAACTAAAATTTGAATAGAAGAGTGATGAAAGTTAATATATACCTCTTATAAATCATGGATGCGATTATTTAGAACTACATATGGTTCAAGCTCTTTAGAACTATCACCATATTCCGCTTCATCTTGACCATCAAATGTCTCAAAACTCTGCATCATTTTCTCTACATGAATCATAATCTAAAGCATATAGATCAAGATATGTCTTATTCATAAACACGTACAAAGCAAACAAGCCTTGGGCCCATTTTATAAAAGAAGAGGAAAGATCTAGAATAACGTTTTTGAAAATACAGTGAGCATAAATATGTGTGTGGCATTGAGTTTTGATACAAAGTATCTGATTTTGTTTTATATGCCTGTTTGGCAATGATTCATCCTTATATTTATATTAATGACTAGACATTGAAAGAAAAACTTTACAAATTAATCTCTACACGCATTCAATGTAAGAAAATATAAGACAAATTAAAAATAATGAAACATGACTAATTTTTAATTAATATATACACCCTGGTACAAGTGAATAAAGGCCAAAGATTCTTCTCGGGACTAGAGAAAATCAAGAGAAAAAACCCTAGTTGCCAACCCTTGCGTTTGGTGTTGTGTTCGGGCAATACTTCTTGATCTCTTTTTTTTTTTTTCATCATCTTTGTTTGTGTTGTTGAGGAGAGTCCTCAGTTCGTGGTTATGGTCGCTCTCTTGCTTTGTCGAGAGAGATTTTGTGGTTGTGCATGGCCGTGGTTTGTTCAATCTCGAATTTTAGATTGGCGATTGTTGTTCAAATCTGAAGTGGTGGTGTTTATGATTTGTGCACCCAACAAATTACAATGAGAAGGAAACTTGACGTTTGCTGGAAGGGCTTATAACAGGGTTTCTTTGCCAAACGATTGCAAAATCATCAGAGGTTGGTGTGGTCCTTTCCTTGTGGAGCCTCTATAATAGTTCTCAGGTTTGTAATGTTTTAGTCCTAGTGACTAGTTTTTAGGGTTTAGGACTAGGGGTTCTCCATGATTGAAGAATCGTATTGTATTTTTGATGTGTTTGTAATTGTAGGGTTGTGATGCTTTTGACATGTGTAGTCTCTTGACTTGTTCTAAGAGACATGTTTAACATGTCTACCGTATGAATGGTTGTGACTATTTTTAATGGCATTGAATTGGTTCTATGGTAGCCCTCTTGCTGATTTTTGGTGTCTCTTTCACATAGATGGCCATTGGCTATGCCTCTGGTGAAGAATTTTTTGCAGATCTACACATATTGACAAAAATTTCTTTTTCAGATAGCTTTTAATTGTTTTCCTGATATGTTTGTTCCAGCAGATTCTGCAACTGTTGGCTTGACTGATAGGTTTGATCTACATACCGACAGCTTTCTTACGTACAGTGTTATGCTTGCATGACATTGGTAAAGAAAAACAATGACCATAGTTTCTATTTCTATTTACAGAATATTTTGCGCAATGGGAACCAAGTTTATGAGTGCCGAAAAGTCGACATTTATGATTGATTTGCATCAAGTAGGGATAATCGTAAGGTATACTCAAACAGCTTCCCTGTGCTAAATTGTAATTATAATGTGTGAGATAAAACTGAACTTGCATCTTTTTAGCAGTATAGGCATAACTCTCAGTGCTCCAGATATAAGATTTATCCCATTGGCATGTGTACGAGTATTTTTAAAAGGCAGAGTACTTCTTAAGAATGAAAAATCATTCGCATTTCTGAGACTACTAACTAATATGAATCCTAAGGTTTGGATCTCAGGGTTCATGCTTAAAACATGTTCTTTAATCTTAACACATTTAATCTACATTAATTCTGTGTCATCTGACCACTAGGCATGTATCTATATCTTGCTAACTTGTTTTCTTGAGTGAGATAATTGCGTCAGTAGGCGATTATAATTCCCGGGTCTAAACAGTTTAATTGCGTCTTAGACTCAAAATATCAGATATAGCTTTGTGAAGTGTAGTCAGTATTAGCAACCTCTGATTCCAAGCTCATGCAAGTGTTGATTTCTATGTTTCACTGCTGTTCAATGCAATTTTTCTAGTTAATGCTTGTAGTTTCACTTTTCATTTCTTGCAGGCTAGTTCCTGGGCATGCACTTCTTAGCTATGGTGAGTAGATCACAGACATTATATAGATTTAGAGAGAGAGCTTGACCAAATATGTACATAAATTTTGTGTGCAATTGTATGTACTATATATATATATATATATATATATATATAGAGAGAGAGAGAGAGAGAGAGAGAGAGAGAGAGGAAGAGAGAGAGAGGATAAGTATATATGCTAAGTTTTAATAAAGAACTTGCTTGGTTCAACTGCGTAAAAGATGATAAGTGCCTTATTGAAATACTGCCCAGAAAATGTCTTAGCACCTGTATATACGTATATTAATGTACAAAGTTGGGAATGTCAACTTGGATATTGTTATTTACTTCCTGCAGGTCTGCATTGTGATCTACTTGCTGGTACTTTTCCAGAGCTTAAAACTCGTGTTCGCGATTTTCAGAAACAGGGGAAAAAGATCTTTTGGGTTTTCCTTCTGTCACCCACAAACATCCATACCCGCTCATGCATATATACACATGCACATTCATGAAATGAGCGTTTGGGTTCATATACATGTATTTCCTTCTCGTGAAAAAATCGTTACGCACTCTTGGCGGCTGCTATAATTTTCCAGTAGAACTAATTAATTGTACAGGTTGAATAGGTGTCCCAAGGAAGTTATTCAGAGAGCATCATTTATATTGGACGCTTTTGGAAACAATAAACCTGTTGCGCGATAGTGCAATGAAAATGTATCAGCTATGGATCAACAATACCAGGTTTTAATCGCAAAACAGAATCTGTGATTCAGAAATGTAAATATGACATATTATATAGAGTAACACTTCCCCTGCAAAACCAAATCCATGAGATTGAATGTAGCAATTCTATATTACGCCGGAATAACATTTTTCAATCATATATTTCTGTTTTAATTGTTTAAGTTTCTATATTTTTAGGGTTTTTATCACAAATGGTCCCTAAAATTGACCTTCATCATCAAGATGGTTCCTGAAATTGAAAATCCATCAATGGAGTTCCTGAAAATAAGTGTCGCAAATCAATGTGGTCCTTCCGTCGCAATTCTGTTAAAAATTCTGTTAAGTGCTGATATGACACATAAATGTATCCCATAAGTCCTTTTTTCTCACAAATGATCATTGAAATTGACCCACGACATCAAAATGATCCCTGAAATTGACACGTGACACCAAAATGGTCCTTGAAATTGAAGATTGATCAATGTAGTCATTCCGTCACAATTTTGTTAAAAATTATGTTATATGCTGCTGTGACACATAAATGGATCACACAAGTCTAATTAAATTTAAAAAAAAAAAATTACAAATAGGCTTAATAATTTAATAGTTAATAAAAAAATTGTCAACCCAAAAGGTATTCAGACCATTTTTTAATTAATTATTAAACCTACATCAGCATATAACAATTTTTGTTTTTTTTTTTTAACATAATTGTCATAGAAGGATCATATTGATTTGTGACACCTACTTTCAAGGACTACATTGATCAATTTTCTATTTCAGGGATAATCTTGATGGTGCGGGTCAATTTCAGAGACCATATGGATGGTGTGGGTCAATTTCAGGGACCATTTGTGATAAAAACTCGTAAATATTGTAGGATCCATTTATGTGCTACATCAGTATTTAACAGAATTTTTAACAGAATTGTGACTAAATGATCATATTGATTTGCAACACCTATTTTCAGGGACTACATTGATTGATTTTTAATTTCAAGGACCATCTTGATGGTGAGGGTTAATTTCAGAGACCATTTGTGATAAAAACCCATATCTTTATGATATGTATTTTCCTTAATCCAATTGTAGAATGCAGTGGACAAGATGCTGGCATTTGATTTTCGCAAAGGCGATGTAGGCTTGTTTTTTTTTCAGGATTTATTTCTAACTGGAGCTGGATCTCTTCCACCAAGGCCACCGGATCAAGTGATCTGTGCCTTTAAAATTTCATCCAATGGCCAAAAAATATTGTAGCTTTTAAGGGGTCAAAACAGGTGGGCCATTGGATGAAATTTCAAAGGTTCAGATCACTTGATCCGATGATCTTGATGGAAGAGATCGTGAGATGATCTCTTCTCTTCCAACTGAGCCTTAAAACAATACTAAAGGTAAGTTTTTCTTCTTCTAATAAGATACAATTTTAAACGCTAAAGATATTACTTTATCTCCTTTCTTTTTTCTCTAGGAAACTTTATGCTTCTCATATAATTTTCCCAAGATTGTGAATGCAGAAAGATAAACAGTTGTTTCTGGACAATTTATGAGGATTGAAGCCTTCGATGGACTGCAACGATATCTTCTCGTCTCCGTCCAAGAGAAAGGTTGAATCATTAATTGGGCCAGATAATTCTTTTATGAGATACTTTGGATGCGATCCTTAGTCATCAACGGATCCTTTTCCTGGGGATCCTAGGGATCCCGTGATCGTAACCATTCATCGTACATCATATGATCAAAGATCATTTCAAAATTTAAAATTTAAAATTAAATATAAATAATACCTAATGAAAACTGAATGCATGATGTACGATGAACGGTCAAGATTACGAGATCCTTAGGATGCCCAGGAAAAGGATCCGGTCCCAATATTTTTTAACTGAAACCTTATTGATTTTTATATTTTGATCAAAGTCCTTTGACTTTGTACACATCATCATATTAGCATTGATATATTTTATGTCAGTTATTTTCTCTTTTAACTTAAAATTGTATTACACATATCTCACCATTTATGAAATTTAAAATCTCATAATTATTGGATTATAAATGGTAAAAATCTCAAGGATTATGAGACTAAACACAATGTACATAACAAACAATTGTGCACAAAGTTTTGCAAATTTTACTGAGTAGGGTCAAGCGAATGTACCCCGCAGTAAATTAATATTGCATGTACCCATGAACTTGACAACAGCAAAAATGTACTCCTGCATGAACACAACAATGTACGTACCCAAATAAAAAGGGATAAGAAAAAGAACTCATGGGTACATTTAAAACACAAGGAAAATAATGTACGTACCCACTAATTTTGGCTCAACAAAATATTAAAAAAATTCAAAGAAGGTACCCAAGGAAAAGAATATACACGTGTAAATATTGCCCTAATCAATGCTAAAACCTTTGTGTGTGTGTGTTTGCACCTTGAAAGAGAATGTACCCAACGAAAATAATGTACAAAAATTGTACAATTCACCAAGAAACACTCAACATCATTTGTAGTTTGTACACTACCACCCAACTTAACACAATGTGCACCACAAGTGCACTGTTGAGACGTAGGCATTAGGGAACACTATGATCTAGGCTTGGAGGATCTATATGGGGAAATTGCAAGCGTAGGCAAAGATTTGAGGATGAGGCCGTATACTAAAAGCAGTTGTGCCTACAATGGAGGTTGATTAACACTGCTAACCGTGAAGGTAATATAACTCATAAAAGTTTTCAAATTTCAAATCCCTAAAATTTAGGCCAACTAGGTCAACTTTCCCAAAACAATCCAACAAAATGATATGTGAAAATGAATAATACAATTTTGAAAAGAAAAATCAATCAAAAAATGAAACGTGGACAAAGTCAAAGGACTTTGATCCAAAACTTAAAACCAATAAAGTTTCAATCAATACTATATAACAATTAGGGATGAGAATCTAATTTCTCCTTTTTTTTATCATTTTTTCTCCTACGTAACTCAAATTTTGATGTCATACTAAGCGCATGATGCTGGAATATGATCGTTTCCCTTGCATTTCAAAATCTATCAAGATGCTTTACTTCTTTTGTAATGGTACACATGTAAACTCATTCATTCACTCTTTACTGCACATGAACTTAGCCCAAGTATAACCTCCCAAGAAGGCCATATTCTATCTGAGATTCCGTCTTTCGTTTGGAGTTTGTGGCCCGAGCTTTTTATAGAGCAATTAACTCCTTCACAGTCATTGGGGATGAGTATTCTGAAGGGCCATCGAAAAGTTTATCCACTATGATGCCATGAGTTGCCTGTGTTGGATGGTAAAAATCCCAGAAGACATGGTCCCTTCTGTTGGAGCACAAGGATGCAACTGGAAGGCAAGGACCCTTGGCGTTAAGCTGCCCAATCCCACAGCAAGCAGTTTTAACCTCTGTAAATCCTGAAATCGAATACGAAATTTTGGTTTGTCAGTCGAGTTAACTGAAAATTCTTCCTCTAGTTTCTTACAAAGGCGGCAGAATATCAGTTGTCATGATCTGTATGTATTATAATTGACAATTTTACTACACAACATGCTAAACGGAATTGTTCTTAGATTATTTCTGCTTATGAAGAAGGAAAAGAATATATGAGTACCGTAAGAAGCTGCGTTTTGTACAATGTTAGTCAAGACGCTGTAAGTGTCGAAGAGGGTGTAGCTTATGCCCAATGCCGGTTTCAATTGCTGCAACATGGACTTAAGGGCTTCATTGTACATGACAGACAATGAGTTTGCGCCATCATTGCACTCTTCAGTATTTGAATCCCTTTGCGACGGACAGCATCCAACCGGCCCAGTCCCAACAACTACAAATTTTTGGGCACCCAGAGCATGTATTCTCTGCCAAACAATGACGAAAGAAACACATTAAGCATTGAAGTGCAACTAAAGTTTCACTATGCAAACATGGAGCTAAGCCAATGTATTCTTGTTACCTGTAATTGTTCCTTTAGATTCGACGCCATTAAATCCGCGTACTGATGCGGTGTGTATTCATTTTGGAGCTTGGATTTTTTAATGTAGTCGAAGATGTCATTGCTTCCAATCACAATAAGAAACAGAGATTTTGAAAGATGGTCTTTGGTGCCCTCGGATCCTAACTGTAACCCTATGTTTTGATGTACTTCTGAGTAGTAGTTTACTTGGTATGACAAAGGTATTGACTGACGCTGTGACGTAAAATAGGCAAAGCATTAGTTGTTGGACAAAGTTATTCGATTTGCCCTTCACCAGCCGTTACTTGATGGATGTCATATCCAAGGAGGAGATATATCTTTAGTGACACGTCAGATTTTAAGTTCACTTATTATAATTTGTAAAATAATGACGCCATGTGACATTCTTCTTGCTACTAAAAAATTTCTCTTTACAAGAAGGTTCTGCAGAATAACACCAAACATTTCTTGTAAAAGCTTTATCACCAGCTTTTGTAATTAGGGTTACATAAATCCCACCCAGCTCATGTAAAAAATGAATTGGATTCAAAAAGCATTTTTAGTGGAACGGAATATATATTAACATGTGCTAAAGAAAGTGTGTTATTTTTCTTTTCCTTTTTTTGGGTATCTAGTGCTATTTTTCTTTTGAAAGAGTGTTGAAAACATTGCACTTACAAATTGTTCATCCGAGCCATTGAAGATTCCAGCTCCTCCGGAGGCGAAGCTAGCTCCATCGACAAAGGACACTTTTCGCCTGTTGGACTTGGATACAAGTGCCAGATATGGTGTCGACGGTGGTAACCCTACTTTCTCGGCTGCCAAACAAAAGAAAACAAGATTATATATACTACGTACCGTCTCATTCTCTCAACATGCATAGTTGTCACTAGTCATGATTTATTAACTGATGATATGTTAAACCTACCAAGAAAGTCTGCAGAATTCTTGCCATTACCAAACCTCCCCGTTGCTACTTTGTCAGGATAATCAACCCCATTATGAGGAAAATCTGCCTTGACTAGAGAAATTTTTAGGTAATTGTTGTTACCGACGTCCGCTAACGAGTCTCCAAACACGTAAATGGCCGGAACCATCTGACCTTCCGAGAGATCGACGATGAAACTAGTAGTGAAGAGAGAGAAGACGACGACAAAGGAAGCCATTGGCAAAACATCAGTGTGATGTTTAGCCATGGTTATGAATGAATCGTGTCTAAAAACTCCCTCAAACTTAATTTGGCATGTGATGTTTCTGTGTGATGGTTTGAGGGACATGAACAAGCGGATGTCCTCTTAAAGAGGGAGATAAGTTGATGAGTGTTCAAATTTCGTGTATGAAAACGATCGAGAGGTTTCAGCCGTGTGGGCTCGAGTAATAGCAGTAGCACTCATCTAAAACCTCTTATTCTGACAGTAATATTGTCATTACGTTTAAATATTTTATAATTTGTTCTTCAACTCTTGCTTGTCTCTTCTCAAAATATCAATATTTTGTCATTGGAATTTACTTTTTTCATTTTTGTAAGTATTTTTTGAATAACTACTTTTTTTAATCATTTAATTGTTAAGAGTTATCCCGATATCAATTTCATTAATCACCATCCCATCATCTTCATAAACAAACATGAGATTCCACCATAAATCAATTGATAATATAGGAAGTAGTTCAACTTCTTATAAGCTCTTGCACTTCTTTCATTGATGTGAAATTCTTTTATCTTCACATCCTCACATACCCCCTCACGTGTGATGAATTTTCAAGTCAAATACATTGACAACACAAATTAGATGAAATGAAGTACGTGTGGACTTTGGGCTTCACAAGTGGGCAAATATGTTCTGATACTATAAAGAAAGTTGATGCTCCACCATAAATCTAACTGACAATATGGGGAGCAACCCAACCTTTTATAAGCCTTTGCAAGATTTATTCTTTTACAGATGTGGAACTCTTTTACCTTCATATCATCACACTTCGTCGATCACCATTGATCATGCTCATCATTCCTTAATTGTTCCTTTGGTTAATTACTAATTTCTCTGTTGATATATTTGTTTTGAGTATAACGATATATTTTGAGCAATGCTATTCATACTATATTTTTGTACCACATTTTGATACCATCTTAGGTGACATCTGATGTGGACAGCCACATCATTTGAAAAATTTGCAAAACCCAAGGAAAGGAAGAAGAAAGACTCCTCGTATACCACAATCATCATTTAATTAACTAGTTTTTCTTAATTATTAGTTTATTAAATAATGAACTAAATTTAAAAATATGATTAATTCAAATGATGCGGCTGCCTACATCAAATGCCATATAAAGTGGTATGAAAATGTGGTACAAAAACATGGTATGAATAACATTACTCATATATTTTACATTAAGGGAAGGGGGAGTTCGGCAAAGCCACACAATGGGCAATCTAATTTGGTATTGAATTCACCATCCACGAGATTCGAATCTAAGATCTCTTACTTACAAGTGAAAATGAATATCAATAGTGCTAGTGGCATCTATTGATAGATTTGTTGATTTTGCTAGTTTACCTTTTTAAGTGACATTATCATTGCATAAATATTGGCCAATGATAAACATCAAATTTCACCATATTAGTCTCAACTATTTTTTTTAAACAACTATACATTTATAAGGGATGCGAAATAAATTAGCTACAAACTCATCATTCATGCGATATGAATCTTATTAAATTGTTCTCGCTTATAATTTAGCACCCTTAGAATTAACATTTATCACATCTTTTGTATATCTAATTGGTTTTTTGTTGCTAAAGTTACATTTTTCTCTTTCCCGTTTCAAAGAACAAAAGAAGGAAGGAAAAATCATAGAATATGAACACAAAAACGAAAAAGGATATAGAGAAGAAGAAAGAGACATCATGGGTTTAAGTGGGGCTCCATACGTGTTAAAGTAGGCCAGTGATCTAACATTGGAAATGCGTTACAGACTTGCAGTGGCCACTTTGGAAAGCCAGTCTTAGTTTTTTAATTGGGATATTTGTTGATTTGCTCTCTGATTTATATTGAACTGCCAATTTCTTTTTTAAATTTTAATTTTAATAGATTACCTCTAAATTTTTATAATTAGGCAATTCTCTCATGAAATTTAACTTTAGCCGATTACTTCCTAAAATTTAATAAATTGCCTAAAATTAGAGTTCTTATGAGAAATTGAAAGTTGGAGGCAAATCAACAAATATGCCCTTTTAATTTTACAATTTTAATCTCTAATGATGCCCATATATATTCCCTCGCAACCATTTAACCACATGGAAAGAATTTTTTTTTTTTAATACGTCGTTTACTTTATAAACACATAGCAAGTAATTATAGGCCGAGTAACACCACTTTTTGTAAGAGAGGACCTCCTCCTGTCTAGAGGTGAGATGCTCTCATCTTAGCCTAAAATAAATATTTTACAATTTAATTTACGCTCACCGCTAAAACAAGAGTAGAAAAATTGTAATCGACCTTAAATTTAAGAGAAATTGATCAAAATGATAAAAAATTAAATATAAATAGTTGAACTAGTAAAATTCGAATATTCATGACATATCAATTAAATTTCAACTGCACACCAATCAAACATCAATCTCATATTAAAAATTAGAATTAGAAAAATAATCATTTTGATCAATTTCTTTAAACGTAAACACGTATCATCTGTTAATTGAAAAATGTCATACACTAATTTTTCTGATGCCGGAGTCTAATCTACTGATTGCTGCGTGGATGCTCCTTCCCGATCTCCCACACTCCACACTCCACACTCCAGGCACCGTCAAACTTTACTTTTTCTTCTTCTTTCTCTATTCTTCCATATTTGAACACTTGTTTGTATTTTGTGCATATTTTTTTTTTTTTTTTTGATGACCCAAAACAATTGTTTACAGATTTCTCATAAGTTGCAATCTTGCATGTTTGCTGTTCTGACTTTTATAATTCGTAGAGATACTTGCACTTGAATTATAAAATACCGAATGTTATTTATTATTAAAGTATATGAATGCATACAGTAATCGGAAACAATCATTACTTCAAATCAGTGACGAATTTGAAATTTTTAATCTCGGGGTTCTAGGGCAAAAGAAAATAGCTAGCACGCGTAGTGTGTAAATGGTTTTTAGTTTTTTAGTTTTTTATTTATTTATGGCTATTTCGTCGAGTACTTGATATGTATGTCGTCCTTTGCCAAGCTATGTTGCTCACATGCTGACATATATCGACATCTGATGAGTGCTATCAAGTGACCTTGGTGACTTTTGTCGAGAATCCCTACCGAATAATTGTCGACAGGTTTTACCATGCATTTCATTAAATACTTGATGGGAACAAAAGAGTATTGTACCAAACACTCGAAAGGTCACTAGAGAACCTCACCAACTATTTCTCTGAGACCTACTCTTGCTTCAAACTAATATTAGTAAGAGGTCTCTGTGGACCCGCTCTTGCTTCAAACTAATATTAGTAAGGATAATACGTGCCTTCTCTTATAGGGGAATATACATATTTCACCCTTTATGAATAACATATGTTCATCATGTAAACTTTACAATCGGAACGATCCAATTTTTTAAGCCCCCTTGAAGATCATACGCATAAAAAATTATTCAAATTGATCTCGTTTATGGATCGAAATGTATCCAAGTATTAACCTATTGATAAAAATATTTGAGGAGCAAAATACATTCTTCCTAGTGGAAATTCAAAAAATAATTTACAGTATTGGTACCAAATTAATAAAATCATCTAAATCATATGTGCAAATGATATTACGTTTCTTTGAAAGCCACTGGGATTAGCTCAGTGGTGTGGGTAGTGGATGGGGATGGCTACCATTGAAAAGTTGGTGTCTGTGACACAAATTGCCTTCCCACACAATGAGTAAACAGTGGAATAGTCGATATTTGGTGGGGACAATATATATGTCAATATCACACATTGTTCCATTCGGAATGGGGGTGTATATTTTTAAGCGGGAAATGATAAGCACATATTTAAGTCTCTTGTACAACTATTTTTGGTTTTTATTTATTTATTTATTTAATTTATTCAATTTGATGATTAAAAATAAAGGGGATATGTGAAAACTAAAACAAATGTGGGAAATTCACCTCCCTCAAACAAAACCATCACAACCACAAAATGATGATCATTTTTCTTTAAACGGATTTCACCTCCACATGGTCACATAACATCCTAGCCTATTAATATGTCGTGTAAGAGGAAAATTACCTACAACATTGTATTATGATCACAACAACTATGGACCCATTCTATATAATTCATTCACAAAATAAGTAAACTATGAGATGTCGATTGTGCGGCCAATGTGTCAATACCACAATCTTTGTTCCGGTGCGAATGGGTTTTACCATTTTCTGGTGCGTGGGAACATCGATCTGTGATAGTGAGATATGGATTTACAGCTCGGCAAAATACATTGCAGATGATATTTATTCAAACAAAACAATTATTGTAAGTATAATGCTTGGAGGACAATGAATGGTTGATTACCAATTGGAATCTAAGTGTCCAAATTCAAACCTCTCGAGTCAAAATATATGTACACGTTGGACTATAGTCCTATCGACAAGTCGGTCCAATAATTTGGACTCCACAAGAAGATGAGGCCACTAACTCATTTTTGCAAGGGAAGCATCTAGCTAGGTCTAGGGAAGCCACGGATGCCCTTGTGTGTTCCATTTTGTTGATTTTTTGGATGTTGATTTTCACAACTATGCTGTTCCTCAACCGACATTTTATAAGAAAAGCTTATTACACTGTTGAGAGAGAGCAAGGTGTTGAACGACGCAGTGGGTTGGAAAAGACCCTAACCACTATGGACATTCACCATTTGCTTTGTCAATCGACATTTTGTTTATTTTAAATATGTCAAAATAGAGTAAGCTGATAAAATAAGTTTTTCGGTGTTGCAAATGAATACATTTCGTCTATCATCCCAGAGTTGGACCTGGCATTGAGTAGTTGGATTTCCAGACAGGATCCTGAACTCCAATGTCCTCGAAAAAAATGTGGTAAATTATGTGAATACGAGAACTCAATTCTTTTTCTCTTGATGTTCATATAATGTGGACATTTGGTCGAATCCAAAGTTTGGCTTGATGGTTAGGCCTCTTCTTAATATATCTAGTGTTGTGTCAGAAACCCACACTTGTTATTTCAGTTGTGGCTTTTATTTTGGGCTAGAAAACGGCTTTTTTTACAATTGAAAATTGCCTTTAGTTGTAATTTACAACACAATCTTTATAGTTTCTTTTTGTGATAGGACACTCCTAATATCGAATAATTTTGAGCTTGTATCAAAAAATTAATTGACAATGTAGAGAATAGTCTAATTTGTAAGCCTATCATGATTTGGTCAATTACCAATTTGGGAATTTGTCATTCACATTCACACAAATCACTAATACAAAAAACACTTTACGCGACGAAACAAGTTTGTTGTTCAAAGTACAATTTCGTCACGGAAAACCTTGTGCGACGAAATCTTGGTTGTGCATGGTTCGTCGTGCAAAGCTCATGAAGGTACGGAAAGCTTATGAAGATACAGTTTGCCTGATGAAATATTTCGTCGCACATTTTTAAAATTTTAAATTAAATTAATTTAATATTTTGAGCTACGAAATATTTTGTCGCTCAAGGATTTTGACTTTTTGTTTTATTATTTCTTTTATATTAATTTAATTATATTAATTGTTTGCACGATGAAATATTTGGTAGCGCAAGATTTTTTAAATTTTTACTTTTTGAATTTAATTTAATTGTATGATTTTATTTTTTTAATTACTTTAATTTAAATTGATGTGAAGACCCGTCCCTAAATTTCTATGTAATTTTCTCCCCAAGTGTGTAAATTGACATTTATACCCTAGTTGGCAAAGTGACGTGGACGTGGTTGTTTGACTTTTAATTATTTTCCTCGTTATCGTAATTAAATAGTACTCATTGTTAAGATCGCGTGAGCACAAATTAGACCCGAATCGGAGTGGTAACGAAAAAGTTACGTTACATTAAAGTATGTAAACAGCGGGTAGGTTTGTGCACGTGTGTGTAAATTATCCAGTGTTACAAACATTATTTTTTTATAAGGGGGCATATTTCATGTAATCTGAAATGTGTACCAAACCTTGTCATTTTCTTCTTTAAAAAAAACCTGTCTGTGACTTGTTTCACCCACCAATCAAATCTCATCCTCACTTCTCTCCACCAATCTGATAGATCTCTCTTTTTCTCTCTCTTTCTCCTTCTCAGCCAATCAAAAGACCTTTCACTTTCTCTCTTATCTTCTCCCTCTCTCTCATCACCTATCATTCTCTCTTCTCTGTAACTACAACGACCTTCATCAAACACTCACATATCGAACTTAAAAATACCACTGTCGTGATCCTCTCCTCCTCACGAACCCAATTGTACAAACCGATTCTAAAATGGTTGAGTTTTGAATCGTCAACTTGTAAGCTCCTACTTGGACGAGTTTGCTCCGGCGTGATCCCAACCGAGTTACAAGTTTTTGAAGGTTGTAGAAGCACCTAGTTAACTCCCTAGAGTCCCTAGACTAAGTTTGGAGTGGAGTTGACACGAGAACACACGTTTTTTAGGAGTCAAAAAATAGGCCGAACCTTTTGAGGCTTTTTTAGGCCATTATGTCGACCTTTTGGACTTTTAAGAGGTATACACTTGTTCTCCTCTTCTCCAACTTCATTTCCATATAAAGATCATTGAAAATGGTTGAGAAATGAGCAAGTTAGGCAATTTTGAAAATTTTCCATATAAAGATCCTCTTCTCCACCATTTATGTGTTAGTATAGATTGATTGAACCCCTGATTTTACTTATACTACTATTGAGATATTGTGATGTGGCATACTTCTGGATTTACTGTTGATTTTCATTTGATTTCATACCTATATGTAGTATGATTTTCTGGAAACTATACATGTTTTACAATTTTTTGGAAGCTATAAATGTTTTACAGCGAGGGGTTAGTATGTTCAGAAAATAAATGGTTTTTATAAACTTTTCTTTTTGCCCACTCACCCTTCTGTTTTTTGCCCCTTCAGGTCCTAGATAACTGAATTACTCGGTGGCGTACGATGATTAGCTAGCAATTTTGACATATCCCTGTTTAAGTGTAGGAACTTATCCCGTTGTGTATTAAGTACTTAACTAGTTTCGACTGCATCATTTTGTCATCTATACTCTAAATATTTGTATTTATGGGTTTTACCCACTATTGCGCTCTCACATTATTAGTTTAAATAAGTTCTAGTTTCGCTTTTAATTTGTTCACATTTTTACATCACTTACACTTTTGTTACGTCACATTTGGGTGACGGCCAATATGCCTCGACTCCGGTCAGGGTGTGTTAGTTTGGTATCAGATCATAGGTTTAGGCAATCCTACATTCCTCATATGTGTTATAGGTCCTAATGATTTTTTTATCTCTTATGTCAGAATCATGCCACCTCATAGAGAGCCACGTGTCCCTTATGAGACTAATTTTCCTGATTTTGGGCAATTCAGTGAGGTGATCGCCAGCGCCATTCAGTCCACACTTCGTCCTCCCCAGAGGACCACCCTAGAGATCGTATCCCACCTTTAAATAAATAATTTCTTTGGCAATAAGGGGCCTGATAAATTCAATGTTTGGATCGACCATGTTGAGAATATTTTCCAAGTTATGCAACGATAGGGGAATCTTCCAGATGAGAGACAGGTCGAGACAACGACTTGGTTCTTATGTCTGGGAGATAGATCATGGTGTGCTCAGGAGTCACGCCCGTTGTCTGCTCAAGATGCTACGAATTGGGATGTTTTCAGGCGTCTATTTGTGGCTAGATTCACACATTTGGAGTACAAGGATTGAAAGAGATAGGAATTCACAGACTTGAAGCAAGGAAAAATGTCAGTCACAAAGTACCATCGAAAGTTCACTGACTTATCTTATTATTGTCCCTAGATCGCTAGGAATCCTAGAAAGATGCTCTGTTATTTTCAAAAGAGGACTCGTAAGTGGCTATGTTCTTTGACGACTTCTACTCTGTGCTCTACCTACCAAGAATTCTTTAAGGTTCTGCTTCACGTTAAAGATTCCAAGAATGCTGCTGATGATGACGATGATGAAGAGGATAATAATAATAATGCTCAGAGGAATAATAACAGGGGGTATTCATCTTTGAGCCCTCGAAAGACTTAGAATTTCAAAAGAAGTGGTAATAGTTCTGGATCGTAGAGCGGTGGTTCAAATTCTAATACGCCGCGAAAAGGCGAAAAGTCCACGGGCAGTTCCCACTTTCAAAATCAAAGGAACCCTAGCAATTATGGTGCTCATCTCTGTCACAGATGCAATAGATGAGTGTAAAATGGGAAGTAATGGGTGCTATACTTACGGTCAAATAGGGTACAGAGCTAATCAGTGTTCGCAGAGTCAGCAAAATCAGCCTCCTACACTACCACCTGTAGTTCATCTACAACAGATTCAAAGACCTGGTACCTACCCACATATAGGTTATGGGGATGCTTACCACTACCAGAGTGACGTAGCTCAGTATCCTAGATGAGCATATCAGTACCCACCTGATTCTTATTACCATAGCGGTTATTCATAATATCAGAAGGCTATACGCCGTATCAGGGCGGCAGATCGTAGTGGTATACCGGGGGATAGTCCTATAATCTTAATGTAGCTTCTAGCAGCAGCACATTGACCAAGCAATCTAATCCAACAAATCAAGGTCGAGGTAACCAAGGACGCAGCAACTAGGGAAACAAGAGTCGAGGAGGCCGACAACAGGCACAGGGTCGAGTCAATTACATCACCTTGTAGGATGGTCAGGGTAACCCCGACTTGATTATGGGTACGTTGAATGTTCTTGGCCATTTTCCTATAATATTAATTGACTCTGGTGCTACTCATTCAGTTATTTCCCATACATTTGCTCAAAACCATACTCCACTCTGTTATGAGTTGGAGTTCTTGATGCCTATGAGTGAAATATGTTAGTTGGGAGTATCGAGGATGTCCTATTCTCATCGAGGATGTCATAATGCCAACTAATCTTGTTCCCTTGGACGTCATTGATTTCAATGTTATCTTGGGCATGGATTGGTTAGATTATAATCGTGCCATATTGAATTGTCATAAGAAGATTGTTACCTTCCATCGACCGGGCATGCCTATGGTAACTTTTGTCGATGAACGTAGCGGTCTGAAACATGGAGTTATCTCTGTCATGAAGGCAAAGTGGATGATGAGGAAGGGTTGTCAATGCTATTTAGCTCATGTAGTGCTGACTGAGGAGACTCCTGCTCGTGTGGAAGACGTTCGAGTAGTCAAACATTTTCCTGATGTTTTTCCTTACAATTTACCTGGCCTACCACCGGATCGTGAAATGGAGTTCACCATCGACCTAATTCCAGGTACCGATACTATTTCTCTAACTCTTTATCGTATGGCTCTTGCGGAGTTAAAGGAATTAAAAACTCAATTGCAAGAACTTGTTGAAAAAGGGTTTATTCAGCCGAGCGCTTCCCGATGGGGAGCTCTAGTCTTGTTTGTGAGGAAGAAATATGGAACTTTGAGGCTATGTATCGATTACAAGCAACCAAATCGGGTGACGATTAAAAACCGTTATCTATTGCCTCGTATCAATGATCTTTTCGATCGACTTCATGGTGCTTATGTTTTCTCGAAAATTGATCTAAGGTCTGGCTATTATTAATTGAAGATCCGAAGTAATGAAGTTCTGAAAACAACCTTCCGAACTCGATATGGTCATTATGAGTTTCTTGTTATGCCATTTGGGTTTACTAATGCTTCAACAGCTTCTATGGACTTGATGAATTAGGTATTCTGTCCGTACCTAGATAAGTTTGTAATTGTATTCATTGATGGCGTTCTGGTGTATTCTAAGAGCGAGATTGACCATGCTAGACTTCTACGTCTGGTTTTGAAGCTAATGGAGAATCAACTGTATGCTAAATTCAGCAAGTGCCAGTTTTGGCATTAGGTGTCTCTCTTGGGACACGTGATATCAGCCCAGGGCGTTCTCGTGGATCCTCACAAAGTAGCAGCAGTGGAAAACTGGGTGCAACCTCAGACTATTACTGAAGTAATGAGTTTTCTTGATCATGCGGGCTATTATTGACGCTTTGTGAAAGATTTCTCAACCATAGCCCTACCTTTGACAAGGTTGACCAAGAAAGGAGTTAATTTTGAATGGACTGATGATTGTGAACAAAGTTTCCAGCAGTCGAAGTGTTGTCTCACTTATACGCCTATCTTGGCACTTACCAATGATAGTGGGAATTTCGAGATCTACAGTGACGCCTCTCTGAATGGTCTAGGCTGCGTGCTAATGCAGCATGGAAAGGTGATCACGTATGCTTCAAGACAGTTAAAACCCCATAAGATGAATTATCCTACTCATAATCTTGAATTGGCAGCTACTGTTTTCGCTTTGAAAATCTGGAGGCACTATCTTTATGGGGAAATGTGTTGAATTTTCACTGACCATAAAAACCTTAAGTATATCTTCACTAAAAAAGAACTTACTCTTCGGTAGCGTAGATGGATGAAATTGATTAGCAATTATGACTGCACTATCGAGTATCACCCTGGCCATGCAAATACTGTAACAGATGTTCTCAGCAGGAAATCTCGCGGCTGACTTAATGCTCTATATACATGTCGTGTTCCTCTTCTCAGTGACCTAAGATCTACTGGATCGTATTTAGAAGTAAATCATCAGGGAGCTCTACTTGCCAACTTTCAAGTTATACCAGTTTTGTTGGATCGTGTTCTCGAGGCCCAGATGAATGACTCAGAATTGCATGAGTTAAAACAAGCGGTTATGAACAGCAATAGGGGAAATCTAAGGATTCGAATGGCTAATGGTATGCTTATGCAAGGAGATCGGATGTATGTACCGAATGTGGAAGAATTGAAGAAAGAAATACTCAATGAGGTGCATATCTTAGCTTATGCGATGCATTTTAGGAGTACTAAGATGTATCATACCATCCGACCTTTCTATTACTGGCTAGGAATGAAGAGAGAAATTGCGGAATACGTGAGTCGTTGTTCGGTTTGTCAACAGGTCAAAATAGAAAGAAAGAAACCATTCAGGTTGCTACAACCACTTCCTATACCCAAGTGGAAATAGGAAGATATCATAATAGATTTCATGTACAAGCTACCTTGTACGTGAAATGGCTATGACGGTATCTGGATGATTGTAGATCGGCTTACCAAGTCAGCGCACTTCCTACCTGTTCGTGAGAATTACTCCCTAAGTCAGTTGGCCAAACTTTTCATCTCTAAAATCGTCAAGTATCATGGTGTTCTAGTTAGTATCATTTCTGATCGGGATCCTAGGTTTACTTCAAAATTTTAGGTAGCTTTTCAAGAAGCTCTTGGTTTGAAGTTGCTCTACAGCACCGCCTATCATCCTTAAACCGATGGGTAGTCAGATAGAACTATTCAAATATTGGAAGATATGTTGATATATTCAATCATGTAGTTTGGAGATGATTGGCACAAGCGCTTACCTTTGATAGAATTGCCTACAACAACTTTCACTCCATCATTAGTATGTCACCATTTGAGGTGTTGTATGGGAAACCATGTCGTACGTCGTTGTGTTGGTCCGAGGTCAGCGAGAGAGTTTTGGTTGGTCCTGAAATTGTGGATGAAACGACAAAGAACATTCAGGTGATAAAGGCTAACTTGAAAACAGCCCAAGATGAACAAAAGAGTATGGTAAACAAACATTCAACGACAAAGTATACAAGGTTGGAGATTCGTATTCTTAAAACTATCACCATGGAAATGCATTGTACGATTCGGGAAGAAATGAAAGCTAAGCCCTCGTTACATCGGGCCATACCAGATCATTGAATGAGTTGGTGAAGTTGCTTACCGACTTGATCTACCTCCAAAGTTGTCGAGCATGCATAATGTCTTCCATGTGTCCATGCTACCAAGATACGTCTCTGATCCGTCACACGTGATTCATCCTCAGCCGTTAGAGATTAACCCGAATTTGACTTATAATGAGGTCCAGTGACGATTCTTGACTAGAAAGACAAAGTTCCCAGGAACAAGACCGTTTGTATGGTGAAAGTCTTGTGGAGAAACCACTCTATTGAGGAAGTTACCTGGGAGACAGATGAGCGTATTCGAGATCTCTATGCCCATATGTTCTTTAACTATGATATTTAATAGTATTGAAATTTCGGGGAGGATATTTTCTTAAAGGGGTAGGTTGTGATGACACGTCCCTAAATTTCTATGTAATTTTCTCCCCGAGTGTGTAAATTAACAATTATACCCTTGTTGGCAAAGTGACGTGGACATGGTTGTTGGACTTTTAATTATTTTCCTCATTATTATAATTAAATAATACTCGTTGTTACAATCACATGAGCAGGAATTAGACCCGAATCAGAGTGGTAACGAAAAAGTTACGTTATATTAAAGTATGTAAACAGCAGGTAGGTTTGTGCACGTGTGTGTAAATTATCCAGTGTTAGAAACATTGTTTTTGATAAGAGGACAAATTTCATGTAATTTGAAATGTGTACCAAACCTTATCATTTTCTTCTTTTAAAAACATGTCTGTGACTTGTTTCACCCACTAATCAAATATCATCCTCACTTCTCTCCACCAATCAAACAGATCTCTCTCCTTCTCAGCCAATAAAAAAACCTTTCTCTTTCTCCCTCATCTTCTCCCTTTTTCTCCTCACCTGTCACTCTCTCTTCTCTACAACTACAAGGACCTTCATTAAACATTCACAGATCGAACTTTAAAATACCATCATCATGATCCTCTCCTCTTCACGAACTAACCGTCCAAACCGATTCTCAAATGGTTGAGTCTTGACTTGTCAACTCAGAAGCTCCGACTCGGACTAGTTTGCTCCAGCGTAATCCCGACCTAGTTACAAGTTTTTGAAGGTTGTAGAAGCACCTAGTCAACTCCCCAAAGTACCTAGACTAAATTTAGGCTGAACCTTTTGAACCTTTTTTAGGCCATTTTTGTCCACCTTTAGGACTTTTAAGAGGTATAAACTTGTTCTTTTATCCTCCAACTTCATTTCTATATAAAGATTGTTGAAAATGGTTGAGAAATGAGCAAGTTATGTGATTTTGAAATTTTTTCAAGAAACCAGTAAAAATTTCCAGAAACTGGGAAACTAGGCGGTGCCGGACAACGGTGGACGATGAGACTCACCAAAGAAGACGAAGAATATTCCATCAAAGTTGACGGAATATTCTAACGGTGTCAGGTAACGCTGTTAAGTTCTGTTAACTGTTTAACAGAAAATTTTGTTAAGTCTGACGAAATATTCCTGTTCCGTGACGTCGAGTATAATGTTTTCGTATATTCAAACCTTCCGTTTGAGCAAACTATGGGTGGTTTTTCCTAGCTTTTAGTGTATGTGTTAATTAATTAATTATTATTAGTTGTTTCGCATATAGGGGAGACTTATCCTGAGGACGTACGAGGACAAGCGAGGCTAGGGGACTACGATCCATTGACATATCAATGAGTGGGCATTTATTTTCGTGTGTATACATATATATATATATATATATCAACTTTATAGTTTCCATAAATGTTTTTGAATTGATTTATGCATATCATGTCATGATTAAATAACGTTATAAGGAATGATGTATTGTGGTGAAATGCTAAAATAATCCTACGGGATGCGAAGGTAAGTTTAAAGTCATGTAAGTTTATTATGTTGACTAGAATTATTGAATTGTTATGACATGCTTATATTTATGTAATCTACTCATCATTGTTGCACCCTGGTGTTAGTGCTCGCCCCGGGCCAGGGCTAGTCTTTCACGTGTATGTTCACCTCCGCACTGCACCCTCACCTTGGATCCAAGTAGGTGCCAATCCTGTTGTACAGGTTGCATTAGGCAACTCCGACTCATAGGTGACCGTAATTAGCGCCAGTCTTCCCGTGATTGTAGCACTAGAGCGTATATTATGATTACAACCAGTCCTGTCGTACATGTCGCATTAGGCGACTTCGACTCATGTGCTAGCATAGATTAATGAGAATTAGTTCAGTCGTACAGGTCGCATTAGACTCCGACTTGTGTGTTAGTATAGATTGATTGAACCCCTGATTATACTTATATTACTGTTGAGATATTATGATGTGGCATACTTGTAGATTCACTATTGATTTGCATTTGATTTCATACATATACGTAGTATGATTTTCTGGAAACTATACATGTTTTACGGCGAAGGGTTAGTTTGTTTTGAAAATAAATGGTTTTTATAAACTTTTGTTTTTGTCACTCACCCTTCTGTTTTTTGCCCCTGCAGGTCATAGATAGCTGAATTACTCGGTGGTGTACAAGGATTAGCCGACAATTCTAACATATCGTTGTTTAAGTGTAGGAACTTATCCTGTTGCGTCTTAAGTACTTAAACTAGTTTCGATTGCATCCTTTTGTCATCTATGCTCTGAATATTTGTAATTTATGGGTTCCACCCATTACTGCGCACTCACTTTATTAGTTTAAATAAGTTCTAGTTTCACTTTTAATTTGTTCACATTTTTACATCACTTACACTTTTGGTTACGTCACCTTCAGGTGATGGCCAGCATGCCTCGACTCCTGTCGAGGTGTGTCAATTGACATATTCAAAATAAAATTACATATGAATAGTAGTGATCAAATTACCTAATATAGATAATATATTTAAAATGTACACACAAATTAACAAAGTACAATAATAAAATCCCAATACAAGTCTATTGTGGTGGTAGTGGCGGGGGTTATGGTTCGATAGCCTAATCCTCAACTTTAGCCATCACTTTATTAGTTTCAACTGCATCCTTTTATCATCTATGCTCTGAATATTTGTATTTTATGGGTTCTACCCACTACTGCACACTCATTTTCTTAGTTTAAATAAGTTCTAGTTTCGCTTTTAATTTGTTCACATTTTTACATCACTTACACTTTTGGTTACGTCACCTTTGGGTGATGGTCAACATGCCATGACTCCGGTCGGGGTGTGTCAATTGACATATTCAAAATAAAATTACATATGAAAAGTAGTAATCAAATTACCCAATATAGATAATATATTCAAAATGTACACATAAATTAACAAAGTACAATAATAAAATCCTAATACAAGTCTGTTATGGTGGTAGTGGCAGGGATATGGTTCAATAGCGTCTTAATTCTCAACTTTAGCCGTCAAAATCTCGACGATTCCCTACAAAAAAAAAACAAACAAACAAACATGGTCAAATAACCAAAAAATAACATAAAATAATACCAAAAAATTGGCATAATCTCCCCTAAAATTGGTATATCCCAAATCCGACCCCAAACTCCACCCCTCACCCTATACTCGACCCCAACCCTGCACCAAACTCAAAATTAACTCCAAAAACACATATTAATGGAAAAAAATTAAAATTTGGTGAGAATATACCTTTTGGCAAGATTGAGAGTAAGTGAGAATGAGAGGGAGGAGTGAGTGTGAAAGAATTAGAGGAGATAGTGAGAGAGAGAGATGAGAGAGTGAGTGAGAGTGAGAGTGAGAGATAGTGAAGAGAGAGAGAGAGAGAGAGAGAGAGAGAGAAGAGAGAGAGATTAAGTGATTGTGAGATAGAGGGTTGGATTTGGGGAGAGGGAAAGAGAGAGGAGAGGTAAGACATTAAGAAAATTGTGGAGGAGTTATTTTGGTTTTAAAAACCATATCACTTTGCACAACGAAATATTGGTCGCACAAAGTCTTAAAATTTTTTTTTTTTAAAAATTCCCACATCCCATGTTTTGCTCCCGCCCAAATTTAAGGATTTTGTGCAACGAAATATTGGTTCGTCGTGCAAAATTTATAAAAAAGAAAATAATTTTGTTTTACAATTTAAAATATAAATAAATAAGGTTTAGGCGACCAAATGTGTATTCGTCGCGCAAAGAAAATAATAAAAAAAATAAAGAAATAATTTAGTTTAACAATATCTCTACTAATTAATAAAACACTCATTGTCAACCAAAACTCTATAAAATTACCAGTTTAACCCTCTAAATTAAAACAGAACATGAATAAGAAATATCGAGCAGAAATGTAATTTCACACAACTAAATTGTGCTGTTTTTTTTCAAAGCCTTACCTACATGTAATTCTAACATATCTCTAATTTAAAATAATAATTAAAAAAAAAAAAAAAAAACTTCCCACTCCCACATTCTCTATCACTTTGTTCCTCTCTCCTTCTATTTCAAAAACACAAAATAAAAAATTTGCTCACACACTTTGTGTGTGCCCATATGTTATTAAAATATAAAAATAAGTAAATAAGGTTTAGGCAACAAAATATTAATATTCGTTGCGCAAAAGTTTTTAAAAAATAATAACAACTTATGAAAATAACTATATTTTAAAATTTATAATATAAAATTAAATAAAAACGAAAAAAAATTGGTTTAGGTGACGAAATATTTGGATTACGTCACGCAAAGATTTAAAAAATACTTTTTTATTTTATTTATTTTTGTAAAGATTTTGCGCTATTATGTGTGTTCCATCATGCAAGGATTTTTTTTTACTAGTGAATACAATAAAAAAAAGACTATATTCATATATTATGTGGTAATTCAATAAAGACCATATTTTCATTAATTATGTGGTAATTCAACACTAATACTAAATTTCTTCCTCTCTGCTTTCATATATTCATACAACTCTTTTATCTGCAAGTTATTCTATATAATTTCATATTAAAATACATTATTCACTTAGCAATCCAAAAAACAATCCATATGATCTCCTTTTTATTGTCTGTTATCCTAGGATATCCCTTGATAATGATTCTTGTATAATTTTCACATGTATTTGTGGTAAATAAACACAAGCCAACCATTATTTACGGTTATATTTTTATATTTAGCAAACAGACCTTGTCACGATATATTATCAGGAGTACAAATGAAAACAAATTATTTAGAACGTTACCTATGGCAAAGTTCACAATGTACACAATTACACAGATTGGATATATTATTAAGGATACTATTGTAAATTCATCCTCAAGAGATAATACTTAGAGACTAAGTAAAACTGTTAGTTTGTTATAGGTTTGTTTTCTCTTAGTTAGAAAGTGTTGTGACTTGCTTTTGGCTCACAACTAGTATATATACTCATATTGTAAACTTATTCATTTGTGAAATACAAATATAATTTCCAAACATGGTATCACCCGCCTGAGTCTCACGACCTTTCGATCCCAAATTTTTCCCGCTTCTCTGCTTTTCTTTGCTTTTTCCCGCTTCTCTGTCGATCTTCTTTCTTTGATCTTGTTCTTGCTCGTCTTTGATCTTGCAATCCTTTGCTATTGCTTGTCTTCTCCTCTGATTTCTGTATCTCCAATCATGGCGTCTGATTCCTCCTCGGCCTCAGAATCTCAATCTTTTCCCCCAATTGTTTCTTCAAACCCTAATTCTTCGATTACGGTCCAGAACATTGGATCTATGGTTCCGATTAAGCTCACCACTACCAATTACCTGACCTGGAGTGCTCTCTTTGCTCCAATCTTTCGTCGTTACAATCTCACCGGGCTGATTGATGGCTCCATGGTGGCGCCGCCTCAATTTCTCACTGATTCCTCCGGTGCTCGCACTCTCAATCCGGCGTATATTGCCTGGTATGAAAATGATCAGAACATCCTCATCTGGATCAACTCCTCTCTCTCTGAATCCCTAATTCCCTATACTGTTGGCGTTTCTTCGGCTCGTGAACTCTGGGCAAAATTGGAGTCACGACTTGCTGCTGCCTCCCATTCTCATATCCATGAACTCCGATCTCGCCTTCGGAATCTTACCAAAGGTGATCTCACTGCTGCTCAATATCTTCAACGCACTGAAGAAATTGCAGATGCTCTTGCCAGTGCTGGTGCTCCGGTTGAAGATTCTGAATTAATTTCTGTGGTTCTTCATGGCTTACCTCCTGAGTTTGATTCTTTTGTGGATGCTATCCAATTTCGTCTCGGCTCTACAACTCTTGATGAGTTACATGGATTGCTTCTCAGCAAAGAGATTCAATTGACCAGTCGCAAGCAAAGTACTCCTGTGTCTTCCTTTCAGGCTTACAACACCTCCACTGGTCTTCTACCTTTGCCTGTCAACTCTGTCTCTCAAGGTCCTGTTGCTCAGTTTTCTTCATCTTTCAACAATTCCAATCGTGGACTGGATCGTAATTCTAATCGGAGCAATCAGTATAATCGAGGTAATTTCAGGCAATCTAATTCTCAGAGGTTTTCCCACTTTCATCGAGGCAATAATCAGAGGTTCAATCGTGGTGCTCGCCCGAATTTTTCATCCACCCGGAAACTCTTGTGTCAAATCTGTCGCCAATCTGATCATGAGGCCTGCGCCTGTCCTCATCGCATGGATCCTCACTATAATACCAAGTCCTCTCAATCGGCTTTGGCTGCTAGCACCTCCAATCCTTCTTCTTCTCCGTGGATTGTCGACTCCGGTGCCACCTCTCACATGACCAACAACTATGCCACGCTCCAGAATCCTGAAGCTTACACAGGCCCTGAACAAGTGTATATTGGTGATGGCAAAGGTTTGCCTATCACTCATTCTGGCTCTTCTCTTCTTACTGCTTCACCTAGTAATTTTGCACTCAAATCTGTGTTGTATGTGCCTGCTCTGAAACACAATCTTCTGTCTGCCAATCGTTTTTTAATTGATAATCAAGTCTCCATGCATCTTTATCCATCTCACTTCGTTGTGAAGGATCTTTCTTCGGGGAGGATGCGTTTTAAAGGTCCTGTTCAGCATGGATTCTATCAGTTTCCTCCACATTCTTGTACTACTGCCAGGCATCTCGCTCTCACTGCTGCTCCCAAAGCTTCCAGGACTCTTTGGCATGGACGATTGGGCCATCCTTCTGTTGCAGTTCTTAATAAGCTAGCTTCCAGCTCTCGTATCTCTATGTTACAGAATAAGAGCACTTCTCTTTGCTCCTCTTGTGTATTAGGCAAAAGTTCTCGGTTGCCCTTTGTTTCTACTACTAGTACTACAAAGAAACCCCTAGAACTCATTCATACGGATGTTTGGGGCCCCTCTCCTATTGCTTCTAAGGAAGGTTTTCGGTTTTATGTCATATTTGTGGATGACTTTACTAGATATTGCTGGTTCTACCCTCTGCGTTACAAATCTGATGTACTCTCGTGTTTCATGCAATATAAGTCATTGGTTGAGAATGTTTTGTGTACTAAAATAATTGCTCTAAGATCTGATTCTGGTGGTGAATTCTTGAGCACTCAATTTTCCAATTTCCTGGCTCAACATGGCATTCAACGTCAACTGTCCTGTCCTCACACTCCTGAACAAAACGGATGTGCAGAACGTAAACATCGCCATCTTGTGGAAACTGCAAGAACTCTCTTGGCAGCCTCTAAAGTCCCTCATATCTATTGGGTTGATGCGTTTGCTACTGCCATTTATCTCATAAATCGGTTGCCTACTCTATCTCGCCCTTCTCCTTGGGAGTCTCTTTTCCAGAAAGCTCCTAATTATAGTACACTGCGAGTTTTTGGCTGCTTATGCTTCCCATGGTTGAAGCCTTATATTTCTTCCAAGCTGGATGCTAAGAGCAAGCATTGTGTTTTCCTGGGGTACAGCCTTCACCATAAAGGTTACAAATGTCTTGATCCTGGTACAGGGAGACTGTACATCTCTCGGCATGTGGTCTTTGATGAGGTTCAATTTCCATTTCATACTCTTCCTCCTCCTCCTCTCTCTTCCCACCCTCCCTCTACCCTCTCCACCTCTCCTATACCATCTTCTCTTACTTTTACCTCAATCCCTCCTCCTTCTTCTCCTCCTGTCCCTTCCCCTCAACCTGTCCCTTCCCCTCAACCTGTCCTTTCCACTCACCCTCCTCTTCACCCTGTTTCTTTCTCAGCTTCCCCACCCCCTGCCTCTTCCTCCCCACTGTTAAACACTCATCCTATGCAAACTCGCTCAAAATCTGGCATATACAGGCCTCGAGCCCTCACTGCCACTAAACATCCTCTACCTTCTCAATTGTTCCCAGATTATCTTCCCACCACTTATCTTCAAGCTTCCAAACATCACCATTGGCGCACTGCAATGCAGGAGGAATTTACTGCTCTCTTACACACTCGAACCTGGTCATTGGTTCCTTCCCATCCCTCTCAAAACCTAGTGGGTTGTAAATGGGTCTTTCGGATTAAAAGGAAGCCCGATGGCTCTATTGATCGTTATAAAGCCAGGCTGGTTGCCAAGGGATTTCATCAACAAGAAGGTCTTGACTACACTGAGACCTTTAGCCCTGTGGCTAAACCTGTGACAATTCGTCTTCTCCTTACTTTTGCTGTTCAATTTGACTGGTTCTTGAATCAACTTGATGTCAGCAACGCCTTCTTGCATGGTACTCTTTCTGAATCGGTTTTTATGCAGCAACCACCTGGTTTTCAAGATCCCTCTAAACCGAATCATGTATGTCAGCTCCATAAATCCTTATATGGTCTGAAACAGGCTCCTCGAGCCTGGTATGATAAACTGCATGCTGCTCTTCATTCACTTGGATTTGTTGGTTCTCAGAGTGACCACTCTCTCTTCGTCAAAACGGATCCTTCCTTAATCTTCATCCTGGTTTATGTGGACGATATTTTGGTTACTGGTCCTTCCTCTGCTGCCTGTCAAGCTGTGATTCACAAACTCAGTGCTATGTTTCCCATCAAGGACCTTGGAGCTTTACACTACTTTCTTGGCATTGAGGTCAAACGTTCCTCTACTGGCATTTTCTTATCTCAAACTAAATACATTCTTGATTTGCTTACTAAAGCAAACATGGTTGGTGCCAAGCCCTGTGCAACACCCCTTAGCACCTCCAAACTTGATCATGACTCTCCTCCTCTTGAAAATGTTACCGAGTATCGATCCTTGGTAGGTGCTCTCCAATACTTAACCTGGACACGGCCTGATCTTAGTTTTGCTGTTAATCTTGTCTGTCAGTTCATGCATCTTCCACGAGTGTCCCATTTTCAAGCTGTCAAGCGTATTCTTCGCTATCTTAAGGGCACTCTTGATCTTGGCCTATGGTTTACTAAATCCTCCTCTCCTCTCTCTCTCACGGCCTTCTCCGATGCTGACTGGGCAGGTTGTTCGTTAGACAGGCGCTCTACTGGAGGTTATTGCATTTATCTGGGCAATTCTCTTATTAGTTGGAGTGCTAAGAAGCAACTCACTGTTGCTCGTTCTTCCACCGAGGCTGAGTATCGTTCCCTTGCTAACACTGCCTCTGAAATCACTTGGATTTGTAAACTGCTTACTGATATTGGGTATTGTTTACCTTGCTCTCCTCACCTCTGCTGTGACAATATCTCTGCCCTGTCTCTTGCTAAGAATCCTGTTTTCCATGCTCGCACCAAACATGTCGAGATTGACTATCATTATATCCGTGAACAGGTTCTGGCTCAGCAGGTCTCTCTTCATTTCATATGCTCCCAGGACCAAGTTGCTGATATCTGTACTAAGTCTCTGTCCAAGCCCAGATTTCTGTTCCTCCGTGCCAAACTTCCACTTCGACCTCTCCAGTTTCGTTTGAGGGGGGATATTAAGGATACTATTGTAAATTCATCCTCAAGAGATAATACTTAGAGACTAAGTAAAACTGTTAGTTTGTTATAGGTTTGTTTTCTCTTAGTTAGAAAGTGTTGTGACTTGCTTTTGGCTCACAACTAGTATATATACTCATATTGTAAACTTATTCATTTGTGAAATACAAATATAATTTCCAAACATATATGTGTGTGTATATATGGCAGGGGAGTCGAGTTACTCAAAAGCACCACAATTTTTTATTACTAAATTTCAAGTCTGCAACCAGAAAATAAAGCGAAAAGAATAAAAAGAATGGCAATAATGGTGCTCATCATGAAGTTTATTTTTAAACTGAAAATCACTGCTTGTCGTTCGTCAATGTCATTGACGACTGCAAGCAAAATGAAGTTCAGTAATTATATGTTAAAAATAAACTTCATGAAGAGCATTTTTATTGGCCATTTTGTGATTTTAAGTTATATTTATCTTTTCACTTTGTTTTCAGGTTGCAAAATTGAAGTTTAGTAATAAGAGGTTCTGGTACTTTTGAGTAATAAGGTCGACATTTGAGGAATTTGGTATAAAGCTAGCTGTTGAGGTTTACTAAGCTAACCTCGTGGTTGGAGTAAACAATGATATTATTGGTAAAACAATCACTAAGAAATTCCCTGAGGGTCCACACGAATTCCCTCAGTGGAAATAGCAAGCCCGAGGAAACTGATTCGGTTTACCCCACCGATACTTGCTAACTTTGCCTACAATTGGTGCTTCCTTAATTTTCTCTAACACAAATTTCGAATGTTTTGGGCGATCTCCCAACAAGTATGCCTTTGCTCACCTTTCCTAAGGAACACATGATGCAGAGTATCGATCCATTGTTGAAAGTTGTCCATTAATCAATTACATCTAACTTAAGGCACAATCCCAACACGAATTTCTTATGTTTCAAATAGGATGTAACTATTCAGGCAGAATGAGGATTGCATAATTATGCCAGAGGACATCAATTAACAGAAGTCGTGACATCCAAATGATATCAAGGCCGACACACTACTAGAATAAAAGAAGATCCTAAGTATGCTCTGAACAAACCATGCTCTAATAACAAATAGACACGCCCCGACCTCGATCTCACCATATACCGAGATAGGCATGTGCTGGCCAACACTCGAGGGTGACGAAACCATTTTAAAACGCATGCAAATTAAAATATGTGATTAGAAAGAAATATACTAAGGCAGAACCGTGTTTAGAGCGTACAACTAATCAAGAATAATGTGAAAGAGTTATATAAAAAGGTACTAATAGAGGAATATGTCCTACACAGAGAAGGATCGAAGATACCTAAGAGGAGGTGCCTTAACGCCAGGATTGTATGCCTCGATTCTAACTCTTGAGAGACCGCAAAACAAAAGGTGAATGGACAAAAGTTTATAATATTGATAATAATAATAAGAAAACCATTTTATTTCTGAACATACTAACCCCTTGTTTTGAAAACACATCTATAGTACTACATAGTAGGTTTTCTGAAAACTTTAGCATTCCATGAAAAACGTTAGTAAAACCAATACGTATAAACCAGTGCTCATAAATGGTAATATAGCCGCCCAAAGGCAAATTTGTAAAACCTCCATAAATCTCATCTATGACGTACTCAACTGTAGTCGCTTGAAGCCAGTACCTGTCCATCACCCGAAAGTGAAGCTGTACGACACTGGGTTACGCCAGTGAAGAAACATGGTAGGTTTCATCACCCAAAGGTGAAGCTGTATGACTCTAGGTTACGCCAGAAAAGAAACATATAACATCACACACCAACATTAGCCATGGCTAGTGAAGTTGTTCGACATTGGTTTCGCCAATGAAGTTGGGGGTATGGCATAAATATCCTCAATTGTGTCCTATGGCCATAGATGTCTACATACCCGTGTTGCGTAGATGTGTTGTATGATAACCCACTAAATAAACATCGAAAACATATCTCAAAATCTCATATCCAATCACCGAAGCTCAAAAGCTCAAAGCATAATCTCATAAATCCGTAATAAAACATATTTGCAAATTCGTAGAATTTCATATACAAAAATCCAATAATTCATAACCTTTCGTAAAACGTAAATTCGATAAATCATATATAATGCATAAAATGTTAAATCATGAAATCATGAAATCATGTTTTTGGTGAATGCAAGCCTAGTATTTTATAAAAACATGCAAGTTAAGAAAGGGTTCACTCACAGTATTCCAATGCCGGGGAATTGCTTAAATTAGAGACGCACCTAAGCACAAACAGAGGCCATTTAATAAAACTCTACTAAAACAATAATTTGGGAAAGCAAAAAACGGATTCGGATTTGGCACGTCAAAAAACCTAAGTAGAGACCTCGGGTTCCCCCACTCGCTGTTGCCACGAGATAGTAGCCTGGAAGGCCACGCGCCACCGTATGTGCCGCCACGTGTTGAGATAAGTCACCAAAAAAGTGGCCAGCTCCACCATGGACGGTGGCGGAGCACAGTACCTCCGGCTCCATATGCCGGCCATGGCAGCGCCCACGCGCTGACCTGAAATCTAGTAATCAGGTTCGGGTCAGGTCGGATCTTAGGTTTTGGGTTGTTGGGTTAGGTTTGGGCTAAGGTTAATAGGCCTAAGGTTTGGGTCAGGTTAGTGGATTGGGCTTTAGGTTTGCTAGTCGGGTCGACCCGATTTTAGGCTGTGGGTCAGTCGGTTTCCACGAAGTAGAAAACCGGAGCTTCCCAAGCTTCGATCATCCCCAAAACTTAACCAAAACTAGTCACTCAAAATACCAAATTGAAACCCAAAGAACAAGGAGTCGGAATATACCTTTGGTTTGCTCGACTATGGTCGAAGTTGGTCAAAAAACTGCCTACAAGGCACGGGTTCTCATCGAAATTTGGTGAAGCTTCCCTTGAGGGTTTCCTACATCCAAAAGTATACCACGTAGGTAAAAACTATCCTAATCATGCCCTAAGACATAATCTAGGAAGTTTGGGATTGTTTTAGAAGCTCACCAACGTCGAAGCCGACGAGGATTCTTCGGAGAAACTGTGAACAGTGGCAACGCCATTGTGTAGTGAGAAAGAAAGAGAAGGAGGAGCCTCAGCCGATCTGGGGTCATGATGAGGAGGTCTAGATGGTGGTGAGGTCATCGGAGCGTAAGCTACGGTAGTGGTGAAGAAGGTTTCGTCGATGTTTATTTGTGTGTATGCTCGAAGAGTGGGAAAGAGGTGAGAGAAAGAGAGTTAAGGAGAGAGAAAGGGAAAATGAGAGAGAGTTCTAGAGAGAGAGAATATGGGAGGGAGGACACGGGGCAAAAGGAGAAGTGGGGTGTGGGCCCCATGGCTCACAAAACAACACACACACAAAAATATCTTTCGAGACGTAAAATTATTATAATGCCCATACATTTCGAATTCCGTAAAATCTTTATTTTAGCTCCAAATTCAATTTTTCTTACGTCCATGCTTTCGTAACGATGAGTACTACAAGGATACGCCAAGGCCAAGGAAGTAAAACTTACGTGACATGGTAAGGCAGTCAACAAAAGTCAAATTTTTTGCCTCAAATGGCATTTTTGTAAATTCACACTTTAAATTATAAAAACCATAATATTTAGGGACGGTTCATTACAAACACACTTTTGTTTTGGGATATAACTACAGGGAGAAAAACCTTGAGTCAATTCGCCATTACCTTAGATAATATTCTAAAGAACAAGTTACAGAGGCTGATTGGCCTTATCTAACTCATATGCTTAGGGCGTTTTGATTTGGGGATAAGTGTTACATGGGTGAAATTGACTTGTCTCAACAACCTACCCAAAGCAAAAAAATTCCTAATTGCATTTGTGACATCCAACCCCACAATATGCCAATACCGTTGATAGAAAAACGGATTCATTATGTCAAGCCTCGGTGCTTTCTCTAGTTGCATCTAGAAAACTGTTTTCCTCACTTCTTCTTCAGATATACTCATATCCATACATATGTTCATTTCCGTGGTTATCTTGACTCTATGGCCCCGATAATCTCAGAGTCCTCCAAATTCCCTATAGAAGCAAAGATGTTTTGGAATTAGTTGATCACCATTTTTTTGTCCTTGCCTCATTACAAACCCAATCCCCGTTTGTGTTTTTGATCTTCCTGATCGAGTTTTTTGCATTTCTGTTTTTTGCCCTTTGATCGAAGAACCGCGTATTGCGGTCTCCGGCCTTGATCGATAGGGCCCATGACATTTGTCTCTAATACTTTTCCTCATGCCCAAGTAATTAGTTCATTCTCTGTAATAAAGATTCACATTCGGCGATCGCCCATTCCATCAGTGGCTGGGCCAAGATGACACCCAATTTTCTTCTAATCATGGTGATTTCATCTTGTCATCCCCTCAATACATTTTTTTGCCATTTAATTAGAGTCACCCTTGTAGCTTTTATCTTGTTTCCCACTTGGTACATTGGCACCCTCAGCACCTGTAAGTTCCATGCCTCATGAATGATTTCCTCGCATTCCTCGTGATATGCCCAGAAGTTTTCAAAACAAAAGCTTCTACGGCGTTGTTTTTTGTGGGTAGTGGTACCATCAATCTTTATTAATAAGGGGACATAATCTGACTTACTTGGATCAAGGTGAGTCACCCTTGCCTTGTTGAACATGTCCTTCTAATTCATCGTTGCCAGTGCCCGATCTAAGGGCTTCTTGATACCCCATGCCCGAGTAGTGATCTAAGTATATGGTGTACCATTAAAACCTAGATCATTGAGGTGACAATCACTGACTGATCTTCTAAATTCAAGGATGTGATTTACTGGTCATCCTGGTCCCCCTTCTTTTCCGTGAATACCTAATAACTCGTTAAAGTTCCCCCCCCCCAACGATTAGTCAAGGAAGAGAGCATATTGTCAATAGTTACACATGATGTCCCAGGATTGAGTTCGTTCTACTGTAGCCAGGTGTCCATAAAACTCCGTAAACCTCCAGCAACTTGTATCCCCAACGCCCCCAACTTCTATATCAATATAACATTCCAAGTTTGATAGAATCCGCAAATTGACTTCATCAGCCCATAAGATTCTCCGAGGCTTCTTGCATTCTTCATAGTGCAGAAATTTCTTGGTATCCCATGTGCTTGAATCCAGAAAACTGCCATATCTGCTTCAATATCGTCAAGTGAATGGTAGGTCAGCTATAGTTTTACGGAGAAGGTATAGTCCCTGATGAACCAAGGGTTTCCTTCCAGTATCCATCTAGCCACAGCCTCTTCTCCTACAGTGATAGCATAAACATTCAATTTCGCCCCTTGGACCCTGACTACTCCCATATTGTTCCATGTTGATATGATGATCTCATTTACCACTGTTTGTGAAGGTTCATTATCTATAATCAAGCTTCCCACCAGATGAATGTTGTTTTCAAAATCATTCCTCCAAATTTAGACTGTTCTCAAAAGTTATGTTAAGGCAGTCCATAACCTCCTCTTCGATTTCCATTCTGCAAAACCAGCTTAAAAAAATGACAGCACAAACACCCAAAAATGTGTAGGTGACTATGGAACTCACGGATGTATATACTTCGGAGCTAGTAAACAAACTCACAGCTTTTCATGCGAGAGCAATGGACTACATCAGAATAGTTAAGAGCAGGGATGTTGGTATTTTAAGAACATGGAAGAGCAGCTGAGCCCTGGCCTTCATAACTTTTTTTAATGTTGTTATTATGGTGTGATTATGTAATTCATTGTAGAGCGGTTACGAAACTACAATCCCAACGGCTGTATACTTATTTTCTCCTTTAAATTTGTGTATTCTTAATTGCACAAACTCATTGTCCATATATTTTTATCGCATGGTAAATTCATATCGTGCGAAACCTATATTTATCCAAGAGATATCTAGTTTTTCCATAATAAATGGTCCATTTATTAATAGACAAACAACTGGGGTTGAATTGCGGGTGGTGGATTCACAACCCACTGCCTTAATCCACTTAGTTATATATGCCCCTAACCCCACACAGCCAGTTCAATATCCGATGTGAGGAAAAGAACCCTAGGTCAAGGCAGTACCACAATACGGGCCATGTTCTCAGTGCTTAATGTGAAATAACTTAGTTAAGAGATCGTAGGATACCGGCAAAGGAAGAAGGTAGATACTAGTTTCAGTTTGATTCGGAAAAAAAGATGGATAATCTCAATAGTCAAGGTTGGTTTGAAAGAAAAAAAATAAAGGTGTGCAACGAAAGCGCTTTGTAACAAATAAGAACCGTCCATGTTGAGCAGGTTTCAATAGTGTGACATGTATCATATGTTCGGATGTCCTTTTAGAAGTCTTTTAGGTGTCTAAATATACTTCTCACAATGATTGAAAGAAAAAAGTTAGAGGTGTTTCAGAAGAAAGTTGAGGTTCTACCATAAAATAAAGGGTAAATTACAATTTACCCCCTCAAGTTTGTGCCTAATTGCAACCTTATACAACATCTTTAAAACGTTTCAATTACATACATTTACTTATTATTTATTTCAGTTTTATACAACCGTTAGTTTTTCAATCAGTTCTTCCGTTATATGCCTAGTTGACACTCCATTTCAGCCCCAGCTAGACTGCCATGTGGTATTAAAAAATCAAACGGACTGCCACGTTGAATTTAATAATAATAAAACTATATTAAATGGAGCATCTGAATGTTCTTTCTCCCCCTTCGACCCCTAAGGTCTCCAATGGCAAGCAGGACAGCCACAACAAGGGCAACTTCGACCGTGTCCACGAGACCAAGTCCCTGATTTGCGCCCTCAACCTCCTCTGGAACCTTTCCGTCCTTCCCGACTTATTCATCGTTGTTTCCAACATCTACAATGCCGCCTCGGAGCCTCTTTCACCGATGACGATGGTTTGGTACAATTTCCTCCAACTCCCTTTTGGCTTTTCAAAGTTTTGGGTTTTGGATCAGTTTTGATTCATGGGTTCTTGTCAATTTGGCGTCTTAGGTTGTTCTTTCCCTCTGAAGGTAAAAGTCATTCCCCCGTTTTTCTCAAATCTCTAATCCAATTCCTCTATTCTGCTACTCATTTTTATGAAATTGCTTTTGCAAAATGCAAAGGCATTGACTCTGTCGTTGCAAATAATGAGGTTCCAGAGATTACGCAAGATTTACTCAAATCCCAGTTGTCTCCTCTTAGCTTACATGGGTTTTTGTTGAAATTTGCAGGTGCGCTAGAGCTTGGGTCCCCTAAAATATGGCCACAACTCCTTTCTGTGACCAATCCCTTCACAAAGGTGAAATTTCCCATTCGACTTTTGTAGGGGAAAAGGAAGAAGAAAGCGAAATTTTCCATCTGAATTCAAAATTTCTTTAGCATCTCCTTCTACTTTGGGGATTATGTCATCGTTGATTGCGATATGGCGGCAGCAATTGGGCAATGATTTGAGTGAAGAAAGAAAAGAACGGGAACACCTAACTGGAATTTGGCAAAGCTGGCTCAGTGGTATTGAAATTTGCAGAGCTGGATGGTTGGAGAAGACGACCTAGTGAGAGGAGGAAGAGGGTGAGGGAGAGTGATGTGGGTTTTAGTTTAGTTTAGATTTGTTTTCATTTAATTTTGTTTTTAAATTGATTTTAAATATTTAATTATTATTATTTTCTGAGTCATCAAAACATGTGGGGCCTTAGATATGCTACATCATGACTTGACGGTGGGTTTAACTGATTATGTAATTGATGTATGATATTGCAATAAATCATAAGTAAATGTATAAAATTGAAATGTTTTGAAGATGTTGTATGCAGTTGTAATTGCATCCAAACTTGAGGATGCAAATTGTAATTTACCTTAAAATAAATTAGTAATATGAGGAATAGCTTGACTTACTTATAAGCTCAAGATCCTTCATCTCATCAATGTGGAATTCATTCTCAATAATTTCTAAGTTACAAAACAATTAGATTAGATTGTGGTGCTTTTCCAGGAAAGTAGTTACAAGTCATTTTCTTCAATTTTTAATAAAAGTTTCACCATTCTTTAACAAAAATGCTTCGTTTGAAAGTACAATTGTTAAAATCACTTATGAGTATAGTTTTCAAAAAAAAAAACAAACATTATAGACAAACTTAAAATGTCTTTGTGAGTCTTCTCAGCCTCTAAAAGGGATGGATAACCGTGACTTGCCACCAGTTGTCCCCCTTTTTAAAAAGAAAAAATATATGTATAGTAAAGACATGTCTATATATGGTGTAAGATTCTATATTAATAAAAGAGATTAATCACTTATATAAGTACAGAGGAAACAAAGTCTCATCTCATTAAGGGAAATCTACTATCAAAAAATCGTATTTTGTGTAGCAAGTCCATGTCTTATCATCAATATGTATATAGTAAAGACATATCTATATATGGTGTAAGATTCTATATTAATAAAAGAGATTAATCACTTATATAAGTACAAAGAAAACAAAGTATCATCTCATTGAGGGAAATCTACTATCGGAAAACCGTATTTTTGTGTAGCAAGTCCATGTCTTATCATCAATATGTATATGCTTCCAATAAAATAATAAATAAATAAATAAATCATCAATATGTATATTATTATTTGTACAGCAGTGAGTGGTGTAAACCCAATGCACCCAGAAAATGACTCAGCAGATTTTCTAATTCCCCGAACGGGACCATGATCGATGCGTCCTCTGCAATTTCCATCCCAAATGTAAGTATTATCCTATCCCACACCAAGAGCAAATAATTCAAAGCTTTTCAACTTTGAGATTGTTATCCAAAAATTTCAAAATGTGGTAGTAACATTCCGTATTCTTCATATTGACAAAATTGTACCTACAAAATAAATTAAACACATTTGGTTTAGGATAAAGCTACTTGCTCGCTCAAAGATGCGGATTTGATGAATGAACCTCCAATACCTAAGTCAATTTATCAAAAAGTGAGAGATATTTAGGGTCGAGTTGTATAGAGTTAACTTCAATTTATTTGAGAAGTATGTAAAATGAGGTAGTTATAGCGAGCCAGAGCCGATCACATGAGTAGGGATTCACATGCCATGCGTAGGCATCTAATTGACCAGAGTTTATCATCCATTGGAGGCAGTAGAAAAGTATCTTTAGATGTTTGAATATTTTAAAGATGCTTGGGGATATTATTAAATAATAACAATATCTAAGAATTATTTTTGAATGTGAAATAAAAGAATATGTCTTCAATGAGAAAAGTTTTAAGGTAAGAATTAGTTATTAATTTTATTTTTAATTTTTTTAGCTTATCTCCTTGTCATGTGCATCGGAGCTTGAAGAAATTGTAGTCAACAACTTAGCTTCTTGGTGGTTTAACAATGTGGGGAACGGATGTGGGCCTCGCCAATTTAATGAGGGCATTTTTGTCAATTGTGAATAAACATTGATTTAATGAGGCTAAATCTTAACCGTTTTAGCCTCTTATATATCCCTATTTAATCTTAACCGTTGATTCCGTTTGATTTATTCAATCAGATAGCCATAAATAAAAAAGAACGTGTGAAAAGCTAAAAAGATGTGAAAATCATTTTCCTTCGAAAATTCTCAGACAAAAACTTTAATGACACAATCAGAAATTCCGATCCAACTTGCATTCTAAGCATATCCAAGATGAGGCTTTATTTGGAACACTCAATCTTGATCTGCCAAGAGGTTTTCACATATTAAAGAGTAATGAGCCGATTTGATAATTGAAATATTATCCGGCTGAGAATTAAATATGTTTACTATAATGAGTTTAAGGGCTTATTTTTTTTTAAAAAAAAAATATATATATATATATATATATATATAATTTAGGAACTTAATAATAATGAGTTTAAGGACTTATTTTCAAAAAAAAATATAATTTAAGAACTTAATTTTCACGGGCAGGATTTGCATATTAAAAAGTTGACTTGTTTCCCAAGGTTTACACTACAAGGCTTTTGATTACGTTCGTTGACTGCAAACTTCTGAATAGGCAGATGGAATCCACTATTCAGCTCCAAAAGGATGGTTTTACAAAAGATAACACCAGTCTTTTTATTCAGCGAAACATGCGGCAGAGATCGACGAAACGATTGACCTTACCACCGTATTTACATTGCATGCCTACTCTGCCTAAGATAAGTACACCATCAACACTTCCATTGATATTCCGATAAGACTGCCTAACCTTGTCTAAGACTAACACGAACAGTTACTTGTGCTGGTGCTTTCCCGTTACAGTTACAGGTGCATTGAGTTCTCACCGGAGGGCATTCACATGGGCCAACAACGATGCTACATCCCTCTTCTCCGATGGATACTTGACGGGCTTTGATGAGTGTTTGGGGAAGAAGAGTATTGTTGGGAAGCTCCCCAACTTCAGTTCTCGCTGTGCATATTCCTTGTGTTCCCCGTCAGCCCTGAACTTACCCACCTTTACCCCTGCTTCTGCCAGATTCTCAGCTAATTCAACATAGAAAAATCCGGAAAAGAATCAAGTTTAGTGTCAGAGTAAGCCAACTTTTGGCTTAACCCATGGCAACAAATTACGAATAGTATTCACCCCCCAGCAACGGCACCATGGTGCATAAAGAACAAGCCGCCAAGGTTCACTTCGGTTTTCCAATCTAGCCAGGTTCTCTATCCCAGTCCTGCTCAAGGAAACCAAGTTCTTGCTGTTAAAGATGTCTGGGATATTGGCACTCCCCATTTGTGGTCGACATCCCATTTCCATAGCCGTTGAGGTGCAGTGCCGCTTTTTGTTCGATATTTCCATTATGGAGGCCACATTCCTTTGCCTTAGCATCCTCCTACCACCATCTTCTCTCCCTTTCATGCTGCCCTGGCAGCACCGGCCTTGTGCATGGCTCACGCCCGATTGAAATGTAACCTTGTGAGTGCAAAGGATTGACAGGAACATCCATGACTTGGAGGAAGTTCCATATGTCATGGCCTTCCACATTGGCAACAGGATTCCATTTTACCAAGCTTCCAATTCCACCATCAATTCCTTCAAAGGATGGGTCCACCTGGACGACCAGGATTTCAGCTCTTGTGCCAGGAGACTGGTCTTTTCTCTGCCTAGTGATCCAGGCACGGAGACCTTTAAGGGCTCGCCTTAAAGGCCTAACCTTCCTTACCCTGCAGCACTCCTGATGGCCGTCTTCAGAGAATGAGAACAGTCCTTTGCCTTGCACTAGTGCTTGAACTTCAACAGCATCCAGGAACATGTATTCAATGCGAATGCCATAGTGCTTCTCAACAGTGTTGAAAAACTGCTATGTCTCGGGTTAAGCCTCCCAGCATCCAGGCTGAATACCCTGAAGGGCCGACCTGTTATTTTGGCATACTCGACCAAGGCGACATCCTCAGCTCCACTGCACAAATGAACATTAACTAAATTTAAGTGTTCATTGTAAATGATTATAAACCCCAGTAAAAGTAAAACTGTCTAAATTGAAACATTTTACTTGAGAGAATAGGCTCGATAAACACTATGTAGAAGAGACTGAATAGTATTACAAATAACAAGCCCATCTAGCACAGTTGGTGGGTTCGAGCCCCATGGTGGGCACATTTCAGTTTTTAGTAATTTAATTTATTTACCAAATCAAGAAATTAGCACTACAAAAGGTGAAATTACCTGTAAGCGATGGCAATGTCATTCCCAAATTTGTCAAGAGCCTTCTCCATGATTTGAAGTGGGGAAGCAGTTTCCAACTCTTTTGCCAGTTTTTCGTAATCCTCTCCTACTATGTTGTTGCCAACCTCTACAATAACCCCAACAACTCCTTCACGTCGATGAGAAAACGAAAAGATTAATTTCAAGCTTCTCACAATGACATAACAGTTACCAGTTAGCACATTATACCTGGAGATGCCACTTTTGCAGCAAGGGGAACAACTGATTTGCTCCTTTCCGATTCTGCGGAAAGGGGTTTTGCCAATGATGGTCTCCGGCAAACGGCCCTAGCCGTCGATTGAAACGAGAATTGATCTGACGGATTCAAAGAAGATGTCCATTGAGCTAATGTGTTTGAAATAACAAATCAAAAAATGCACAAAATCCCATTCAAATTCAATTAAACAAATTAAAGAACAAAGCAGAAAACTACACAAAACCCACAAATTTTAAACTCAATTTCTCAGAATTCAATCCCAAAGAATCAAAACTTAAATAAAAAATTAAGCAAATTAATCATTTGGGTATTCACATTTCACATTGCATGATCATGAGCACCAATTCAATTCAAATTTCATAACCAACAAGTGAATTCGATGAGATCAGAGTTAGCTCAGACAGGCAAATGATAACGAACCACGTACATTTCAACAACAATAATAAATAAATACAAAAAATTTGCAAAAAAAAAAATTAAAAGAGGGGGAGAGTGTTACGAGATTACCTTTGGGTTCGTGGGAAGAGAGCGAAGAGCGAAGCGCGAAGCAAAGATTGGGTGGAAGGAGGCGGAGCTAAGAAAGCCATGAGAGAAATCTGAATGCTGAGAGAGAGAGAGAGAGAGAGAGAGCGAGTATCTGTAGGGGCGTTTGTTTGCCCTCACTAAGTTGGACTGGACTGGACTGGACTAGCTATTAGTCCAATACTGTGTTTGTTCCATGCTGAGACTAACATTAATGAGACTAAAGGGGACTAGTATGGACAAAAGCCTTCACTAAGAGGTCTTAGCAAGACCCCCCAATAACCATGGGACTAGCTAAGACTATCATCTTTTTCTCGTCCTCGTCATGCTCAACGACTACTCCCGACAGACTCCTCATCATCTCCGGTCACCTAGATCAATCATTAACTTTCCGACTTTCTTTCAGATCCATTTCACAACCAACTTTCATATAAAATATACCAAATTGAAGCTGGGAGTGACAAGATTACGATTTTACCTGAATTGAGGCCAAAATGTGGTCGAATGTGGTCGGAAAATGGTCTGGAAGTCTCGGCCTGTTTGGGCTTCTTCAAATCCATGACAGATTTGAGCATTCAAAGCTAAGATCTCGATCTAGGGATGGTGATGAATTTTTTGGCGGTGCTAACTTCATCCAATTTAACGAGGGTTGGCCGGAAAACACATCGGGAAACCTGCAACTCGTGGGGAAAATTGGAGCCGTGAGGTTCCATTCGAACAACGCATTGCTAGAGAGGGAGGGAGGACAGAGAAATAGAGATTGGAATCAATAAGGAGTTTGACCAGGAATGAGAAAGAGACATGAATTGAGAGGTTTAAGAGGAAAAAAAGAAGGAGAGGGTGGGACGATGAGAGAAGAGGAAAAGAGTGGGACGGAAATGGTAGGAAAAGATGAAGAAAAAGATAAGATCATAATAAAATATTAATAATTTATATATTAAATAATATAATATTAGAATTTGTTATTATCCAGCTTCTTAGTCCAATACTGCACCAAACGCTTCACTAAGTTAGTCTAATTTAGTCTAGTCTAAGCCAGTCCAGCTTAGTCCTTGAAGCTAATCCAGTCCGAGATAATCCGGCGCAACAAACGCTCCCGTAATGTGTTAGCGTGGAGAGCACAGGTGAAAAGCGTTAAAATGCGGTAACGGAAGCAGTTGACGAATGTCACGATTCATTGAACCTGGACGCAATCTCGTTCCTGAAGTCTCCACTACTTTATTTTCAGAGGGACGCAATTTCGTTCATGAAGCCTTTACTATTTTATTTTTAAAACGTAATACTAAGATGATTAAAATTTTAAATTAAATTTTATAGATTAAATAATGTGGTTATTGATGATTATTTAATTATTGATTAATGTGTTTATTTTATATTTGTGACATATCATTTAGTTTAAAATTTTAGTGTCCACAATATTACCCTATTTCAAACAACAACAAAGTTTTAGCTGTATGAATCCTAGAACATCACGGTACTCGACTTTGTGCCACGTCTTCCGTTAGACCTAAGTACTCCAAGTCTTTTTTTAAAGTCTATTTCCAAATCTTTCTAGGTCTTTTTTTATCCATTTTGCCCTAAATCTTTGTCTCGTAACCTTATCTTCTAACATGAGCGTCTACAATAATGATAAAATAAAATTTAACTTGTTATTATGACGGGCCAAGCCCAAACCAAACAAAGGTTATACTACAAAGTCCATGGGACTACCATTAGCAAGGCCCAAAAACATTAGAAGTCATTAGCCGATAAAGTATTCTTTTATATAAAAATTTAGGAGTGTGTATAAAGAAAAGAAAAAATGTGTGAATAGCATATTATAAAATTTAAATTACATATTAATAAAATTCTAGTTGTCAACTGAAAAAACAAATAAAATTATTATACCTTTTTATATATAACAAAAATAAATTAGGAAAGTAAAAATATGGGCATTAAAGTAATTTTCCACAAACAAGTTTTTGTTTTTTTGTTTTTCAACTTCACAACCATGTCACTTTATCAATATCTTTTCCACATTTTCACACTTCTCCGATCCACTAATTTATTTGATATAATTTAACATTGATAAATTAAAATTCCTTTTAAAATTTTAGATCACACAGTGTGTACTGAATCTAGTATTCAATTATGATGAATACTATGACTAGGCAACGGCTGACAATGGGGCAGGTCGGGAACCATCAACCTTAATTGAAATGCTTTTTCTTGTTAGAATAATAAAAAAAATTACTTTAATTACATTATATTGTATTTAAACAAAATGAAACACATCATATAATAATATAAGCAACATTAAATACTACAAAAATGACTCTTTAAGTTTGAACAAAGAAAAAGAAAATCTCTAGATCATAAAAAATCATATATGTTTGATATAATATAACCATTACAGTACGGTTTCGAGATGGAGGGTTCTCTTACCATATCCGTCACATTTGATTTAAAAAGTGCAAATTCCCGAGGTTATTCACACCTACAGGTATTTTTGCCATCCCTAATTGAGGACATACTTTGGAGGTGTATTCAATTCTTATGTTAAGGTATTTTAGTGCATTTATAAATTTATGAATTTTGATGGAGTTTAATTGACTTCTAGAGATTCTATGTAAAGTTTTGAGTGAGTTCCATCATTTTCTTTTCTCAAAAAAAAAAAAAAAAAAATTAATCCCTCATATTATGAGGGAGAGCGGTAAGATTTGAGAATGATTAAAATACATTATGAAATCTCTCCAATTCCCTCGAATTCTCCAACTTTTTAAAATCCTTTAAAAATAATTTCTAATTGAATGCACCTAGAATGTTAATCTTGATTGAATACACCTAGATTGTCGATGCAAATTTCCACCGTCTTCAGTTTTAACAAAAATGCACCTATAAAACAATCAACACCCTTGATCAAAGACCAAAAGCCTCACAAGCCCACAATGAGTGGGGTTGGGGGGGGGGTGTTTAGTCAATGGATCTCCAATTCCTAAGTTAGTCTCTCTGAAAAGAATGAGTGTTTAAGGTTTTCTGTATGTAGAAAAGCCTACGAATTTTGGTGGAGAAATAGTATATTTATAGAGAGGTTGGCCCTATAGTTGGATTTTTGTGAGAATATTCTCAAGATATTGTGTAAATAATATGTTGGGATAATGGTGAAAATATAACAGATTGAATGTGATTGGGATTATTTACTTGAAATAGTTTGTCTTCAATTAGGAATGTATTAAAGATAGGATTGGGTAATTAATCATATCTTTAATGCCTTTAACTTTCCTTACCACGAGCAGGGGAGCTTTGAGCAATCATAGTCAGCTGTTAGAACTTACAAGGATGTTGAGATGCGCGTGGGGACGCTTGAGAGCCTTGCCCATTTAATGAAGGCAATCTTGTCTTTCTTGAGTAAAAGGTCCGCGTGTTGCCTTGTGAATTTTTGGGATTTTTTTTTGCTCTATAAATGCCCTCACACCTACTAGGTTGTTGGCAAAAAAGAGACGTCACAGTATGCTCTCTTTGCTGCTACCACATTTGTGCTGCTTGCTAAGAAAGGGGAACTGCTTAAATTTGATTTCTCAACTACCATAGATGAAGCAGTCGAGGATAGAGCTACTGAAGATAAAGTGTTGGATGAACAAATTGTTAAGTGCAAAGTGGCTAATGAAGGCAGGATGGTTGCTGGAGAGCCCAAGGTCATCCAAGCTGCTAAATGAGTAGTCATGCTTTGTTTTTCTTGTTTCGGATTTTGGCAACCTTTGTGCAAGTTTATCAATTTGCTAGAAATTTAATAAACTGCTTTCTTCGCTTTACTTTATCTTTGTTTTTCTTGAAACTTTGCTTGCTTGAAGCGTCTTGCGAAGCTTTTAGCCATAGAACTATTGGTTGGGTACACTGCTTAGACAAAAGCAGACGATCCCACAGAGTCACTATGGTCTTGAGTTCTGGCTTCTTGGGGCATTGAGTTATTGCATTCACCATGAGCTACTGCCCCCTAACCATTTGCTGCTTAGTTGGTCTTTGAGCATTCGATCATTTGAGCTACATGGCCTACATAACATGATAAATATATGTGGGATATGAAAATCGTTAACTAATCACATTAAAAAAATGACTAGTGTGAAAATTCATGGGCAGTTTTCCTCATTCCGCTAAAAAGTAAACCCAGATGGGTGTCGAAGAATTAGTATACCCTTTCGCACTGGGGAGCATACCTAGATGAGTGTCGGGGAATTAGTTTACCCTCTTGCATTAGAGAGCTTAACAAGATGGGTGTTGGGGAATAAGTTTACCTTCTCACACTAGAAAGCAAACTCAAATGGGTTCGGAGAATTAGTTTACCCTCTCACACTGGAGCGTACCCAGATGGATATCAAGGAATTTGTTTACCTTCTCGCATTGGATAGTAGATCCAGATGGGTGTCGAGTAATTAGTTTACCCTCTCGCACTCGAGAGTTTACCCAAATGGTGTCGATGAATTAGTATACCCTTTCGCACTAGAGAGCTTACGTAGATAGGTGTTAGAGAAATAGTTTACCCTTTTGCACTAGAGAGCTTACCCAAAGGGTGTCAAGGAATTAGTTTACTCTCTCGTACTTGAAAACTTACCCATATGGGTGTCGGAGAATTCATTTACCCTCTCGCACTAAAGAGCTTACCCAGATGAGTTTCAGGGGATTGGTTTACCCTTTCGCACTAAAAAGCATGGAACAGCATACCCAGATAGGTGTCGGGGGATCAACTTACCCTCTCACATTAGAGAGCATGAAAGTCATTGTTGTGAGTACAGCTGAGGAAATATGGATTGCTAGACAACTGAATCAATCATTAGTTGTGAGGTCTTATTCGACTAACCACTAGTGGATCCCGCATAAGGGTGTGAGTGGGGAACGTCGTGCGCTACTCCCAAACTTAATCCAAGTGTTGTGCCATCCTTGAATGTTTTGCCTTGTGTTCCCCAGATGTTTGATTGGTGATTAGCTAAGAATCTGAATGGATTGCAAGCTTCTTCACCCCTTAAGTTTTTCGCTAGCAGAGGGCTGCTAATAAAACCTCGTATTTTTCTCTGTTGTTGGATGCTTTGAAGTTAGTAATATTATTGGCCTGATCAGCGCAGCTAGGAGCCATGGAGCATGAATCGGCGCTGCAAAGAGTCGCAGGACAAGTTTGGCATGAATAGGAATCGTTGTGCATGATAGGCGCAGTTGGAGCTACATAGCTAAGGCTAGCTTGATCAACTAGTAATATTGGGTTGTTTAAGGGCTGAGTTGTACATAGCGAGAGGCAATGCTCAACTGTTAGCGCTGGGTTGCTTCGTGTAAGGAACCGTCTAGGTAATGAGAACAATGCATGCTTCTAATCCCTGGTAGTTGGAGGAACTCTCCTGCAGGTTGGGCTAATGCGCCCTTTTAGTGCTCATTTGCCCCCAGCGTGCCTTTGGGCTAAGTTGCTGCGTTAGTTGAAATGTCCGTTAATTTCTATGACTTTATTGTCACGCGTTTGGATTGGGTGACTAAAGGTACAATTTGAGCTTCTGGGTTGCAATAATTAGTGCCAAAATCAAAGTTTTAATTTTTGGGTATCTCGTTTCCTCATCGAGGAGAGCTTTTGAAATGTGGAATATAAATAATTGGGTCCCTAACTCTTCTCGTATGAGGGTAGGGCTCACTACTAGTTAAGATACCACAAAATAGATGTATAAGTCCTCCATTGCTTCCAAGTTGGATAGTAAAGGAGACCGTGTCAGGTACTTCTTCAAGTCCTGTAATGTTTTCTCACACTTCGTCATTACATTTGTTTCGTCGTGCCTTCCTGATCGCCTTGAAAAAGAGCTTGCATCGGTAAGTCAATCACGAGAAGAAACGGTTGAGTGCTGATGTTCGCCTAATTAGACCTTGTATCTCCTCTAGAGTACTAGGGAACTTCATATCTACGATCGTTCAGGTCTTCTTTGGATGGGCGTCTAGCGAGGTTGAGCTTCGTCGATGGTTTCAATGAGCTGGATTATGCGGAACTGCTCTGCTATAAGCCTTTGTACTTCCTCCTAAATTTCCCTCTGCTAGGGCAGCGAAGCCTTCGGTTACCCCCGGTGTTGACCTGCTGGTCTATGTTACTCTTATGCACGTTCTGCCCATCCGTGTCGCAGTTGTGGTGCATGTGGTTTGTTTGTAGCTGGTGAGTGAATAATTGGTTGTTGCGTTTGGCGTGGGCTTCCAGTTAAACTCGAGACGAATTGCTCTCGTGCTTCCCTTGGCCCATCGTGCAGTTGCTTACTCCAGTGCCTCATAGGAGGATATCCTCTTAGGCCTAACTTCGTGTGGATGTTTTACATGAAATGTCTAGAGTGCTCATCAGAGTGTGAACCCAACCTATAGTGCACACTAACTTGTGGGTTGAGTCGGGAATGAACGTTTCTCTGTGTATTAAGGTAGGAGAGAAAATTTTCATGAGGACTAAGACAAGAGTATACATTGCCTAAACGCTCGGTTCATGGCAGACAAAGAGACTACTTGCAGGAACGTCACTAGAAAAAGTCACGATCATCTGCCCTTGTTCTATTTCTGAACACCTCATCTAAGACGCGCTGCATCTCGATGTGCTCAAATAGCTTATTCACCAAGGTTGTCTCATGCGGGAAAGCACTGGTTTTGTCAGCAACCTGCTGGGACAAGTGATGTTCGTCATTTGGGGTGGAAGGGTTTAAATAATAGACATCTCCACATATGGTTGAAGTGTAATAAGCTGCAGGTACAAAACTTGGGCCTTGAACGGGTATACCTGCGAAAATATAGGGTGAAAATATCCCTGAGTGAATCATCGGTCCGGTGGTCGAAATCTAAATCGCCTGAAATGGTCTCGGTCGTGGGATAGGTAGTCATAGCAGGTCACAAGGCGGGCCAGCCTATTTGGCTGGCTAGGCCATGCGCAAGGCTTGCGCATGGGTCGTCTACCCCCTAGCTTGCGCTGCACGCATCATGGCTTAGCTTAAGCTTGCGTTGTCTGGCCTACGTGGCCTACTGCTGCAGTTACTACAATGGGTTGGCCTTCTTGCCCTAGGTGTGATGTGGCAACTGCTGTAGTTTAAGCCTCTTGCCAGTGGCTTGCAGGTATTAAGGCAGCGAGGCGGGGTGCTGTTTGGTGGCCCAGTGATGGCTGCTAGGTAGTGGTCCTTGCCGTGGGCTACTAAGCAGTGGCTACAACAGTGGTATGGCTTCGCAGAGGTAGTGTTCCTCTTCACTCTCCTGTCTAAATCCTTGAATGTAAGAAGTTCATTCGTTATGGTTTCTGAATTTCCCGTCATCGTATTTCTTCCTATGGCTATTCAAAAAATTATATAAAAATTCTAGGAGTAGGAACGTGTGGGAAAATCTACAGATGAAGGAAAAATTAGAAACGTTGAATGCGAGGGTTTTCTTCGAGCGTTTAAATCAAACTATCAATGAAAGCACCAATTTGTTGATGCAAGTTTATGCCGTCTTCAGTCTTGACGAAAATTCACATGCAAAACAATCAACAATTTTGATCAAAGACCAAAAGCCTCACGCGCCCACGATAGTGGGGGATTTTGGTCAATGGATCTCTGATGCCTAAGTTAGTCTCTCTAAAAAGAGTGAGTGTTTAGGGTTTTCTATATGTAGAAAAGCTTATCGAATTTTGGTGTAGAAATATGGTATTTATAGATAAGGTGACCGACCTAGGGTTGGATTTTTATGAGAATATTCTCAATATATTATGTAAATAATATCTTGGGATAATGGTGAAAATATCTCATATTAAATGTGATTAGGATTAGTTACTTGAAATAGTTTGTCTTCAATTGGGAATGTGTTAAAGACAAAATGTGGTAATTAATCTTATCTTTAATGCCTTTGACTTTTCTTTGTCACGAGTAGGGGAGTTTTGAGCAGTCGTAGTCAGCTGCTAGAACTTATAGGCATGTTGAGCTGCGTGTGGGAACGCTTAACAGCCTTGTCCATTTAATTAAGGCAATCTTGTCTTTCTAAAGTAAAAGGTCCACATGTTGCCTTGTGAATTTTTGGAATTAATTTCGACTCCACATAAATTTTCAGAGAATCACATAAAATCCTGATTGAATACTCTGAATTTGTAAAAAAATATTAAGATCACTCCAAATCCCATTTATTATTATTTTGTTGTATTGAGAAAAAAATCCCAATTGAATAGTCATTTTTTAATTTTTTTTGAATTATTCAATAAATATATTCAGATGATAATGGTCAAAATAGTTATGAACATTCATTAGTCAATGAATCTCAATCTAGTACTATTTCTCTTCCTAAAGTTGGAAAAGGTCTACAACTCCCATTCCCTCTCTTTTTTATTAGCAACGCGGTGGACGACAACCAGAAGCATGACGATATGGTAAACATCAAGAATGCGGTGTCGGCAATTAGCCAGTGTAATATGTTGCCCTTTTGCACTTATTGAATCACCCTCCTTGCAAATAAAAGTATTTAGAGTGTCGTACAATTAAGAAACAATGTGGAGAGGCTCTCATTTATTCAAATGAATAGGATTCTCTCTTCTCTAAATTCCCCTTCCCTATAGTTCCTTCTATTTGAACGGTCACGATTAAACCATGTCAACTTCTGGTATTAACTTCTTTATAGATAAAAAGAAAAAGAAGAAAGTGAGAGAGGAATGAACGGGAGGGAAGGTGAGTTGGAGGAAAGAAAGTCATACTCCTTACTAAGAAGAATAATTAAGGATTTAGGCATAGACATTTGGAGTATGGTGAATTCATCAAATGCTTGGGCCATATCAATCTCTATTGTTCAGTACTACTCAATAAAAATTTCAAAGTTATATGTACAAAATCAAATTTCATAATAACCAAGTGAGATTGTTAAAAATCTGCCCTAAAAAGCTCATAAGATGAATTTTATGGGCATTTCAAAGCCCCAAAAAGCAATCATAAGATTAATTTTTGGACCTGAATCTAAAAGCCCCATTTAATAATTAAAGAACAAAAGATTTTATATATATATATATATATATATATAGTTGTCTTGTTAAAAGTTATATGCTTAAGCAATGAGTCCATATGAATATGTAATAGAGAGTGTAATCTAAAGAAGTTAGATTCATCAGAGCTTTCTCTCTCATACTCATTTCCTAAAAGTTCATGATCGCAGGATTTCCAATTAGGCATTGGCAATCCACAAAGGTCACATGCTATGTCTTTTAGAAGAAGTAACTAGTGTTGAGTCGCTGATATAAAAGACATTACGACAAGTATGTAGGTACTCTATATAAGTAAGGGTTTCATTCAATATTGTGACGTACTGGTTAAAAACCAATAGAAGAGTTTTGTCTAAGAGTGCTTGAAGAACCTAAGATGAATCAAGAAGGTCTCCATCGATCTTGTGATCAGGGTTATGTGGCAATACCCACAAAAAATTAAAGGACTATTCACTATTCGCTCTTGTGGGAGTCTTTCGTACTCAAAGGAGAATTATTGAGCGTACTAAAATCTAGTGATTGGGTTCAATATTCATGAAAAATCAGGTTTGAAATTATCCATGTTATGAAACCAAAATAGCCTAATAAAAAAAGGGTTAAGGACCTCCAACACCTATAAATAAAAGCTTCTTTCGGTCTCTCTTTGGCAAAATGGAACGTAGAAGTCTGCAAGAAAGAACTTTAAGTAGCCATGGATATCGCTAGCAAACTTGCTATAATTGAGCACAACAAATACATTATGTGGAAAACCAGAAGCTGCAACCGTAACAAACACTGGATTCGTTTTGGGAACACCTGCCTACTATCGATCCAATTATCATACCAGATCGTAAGCTTAGTACTCTTTGGGCGAATAGGTGAGTTGCAACACAGTACTCCTTAGTATAACCTTCAAATAATAGCAATTGGACCTTAGAAAGAATCCCCTCGATGCTACTAAGATCTTCTAAAATCTTTTGCCACTGTAGTGGCTTAAGTTAGAGTACAACATCAAATAACCTTGTCATGATACAATGATTATTTGCAGAGTTTTGTAGACATGCAAGAATGAAAAATTCATTTTATTTTTTTTTATGAAGTTCTCACTATAAGAAAGTTACCAAACTCATCTCATGTTACATGTCGCGGGGTTTGCTCCATGCCCGACATTGTTGTAGATAGCAACATGTCATCCGATGGTACAAGAAAAACAATACGACTGACTCATCCACGGTGTACTTCATCAGGCGAGATCCTAGTGAGTCTACCAAACCCACGACAACCTCCGGGTTTCCAATGGAACATATAGATATTCTCCATATCTATAAACCACCATTGGCACCACATGCACATACTAACCACAACTATATCCAGAAGACACGTAGTGTAAAGCAGCTTTTTCAATTTAAGGGACTAGACCCGTTATATTCTATTGTAGTGGTTCGCTAGTTATCTATGTCATTTTCTTCGAAAGAAAGTGTCCTAAAGCCATCGCAACTTATCATAAAATGCTAAGACAAACCCCTTTCCACGACAAAATCAAGGAGCATCTCGATACGCACAAGAATTTTAATAAAATTAGCTCATATGTATCTTCTGTGAACCTAGTTTAGTACAATTTTGTGTTTTTATCATATATACTACAGATTAACAAGATCATCTTGCACTCTTCCATGTATATTTGTCCTTTTGTGTTTTAATAAAAAAATGAGTGCACGATGACCTTTTTGAAGCGTCAATAACAACTTTTCTTTATATAAAGGTTATTCTTTTAGTAGTTTTCATGCCTTCCACAATGAGCTAGAAAATTGAGTTTATTCCAATTTTATAGGAATCAAACCACAATCCACCCAGACGCGATCATCATAAATGGTTCGTGCGACGGCAACAGAGGTGGGGCTCGGAATAATCTAAGTCTACAATAGGCTAGAAAATTTGAGTTCTATGAGAGTGATTCTAATTGAGCTCAATATTTTGAACTCATTGTATCAATACATATCGTACTCATTACCCATATTACTACAGCAATATTGTTATAATTACTAACTCTTTTTAACACGTCGGCCAACCCAAATAAAAATATTGTCTTTTACTTTGAGAGTTGCTAGCTATTAATACCGTAAAAGATTCATCATGCACTTATCTTTAGTGTAAAAAATCAAATGTATGGCCTCCTTTTCGCCTTATGTAAAATTAATTTTTACATAGTAAATGAACATCATCAGATTCTTTTAATACAACTAATTATCTAGATCGTGCATGCCTAGCCAAGTCAAACGATGGACGAAAGAACTTCTCAACTTCATATAATTTGACCAAAATCATGAAAATACTTGGCATGAGAGAGAATTATTCAATGCAATAATTTTCAATCGAAGAAAAGTCAGAAAAACCCAAGAGTTATAAATAAGCGACAACCGATCTGAATATATACAAGTTTTGGAAGTTTGGAACTATCACATACTTTCATTTGAACCTTTTCCTTATAGTCCAAGAAAATATATGTACATTTATACAACGATGGTGATCAAGTCCGAGCAATTGGTGTGTGGTATTCTTCTGTTCCTCTCTTTGGTAAGCTGTCTGTGGTAACCTAGCTAATACGTCATCAGGATCATCTTTTTAGATTTTTCAAGTTTTTATAACTAGTTAAGCAACTTATTTATCCAGATTATTCATATTTAGAATCGTTAATGGCATACTTTTGGACGAATATCGATACTATTAGTTGTTCAAAATTCTGGTTTTCCTCATTCTATAAAAATACTGATATCTCAATTAGTCAATATTTAATAATTAAATTATTTGAGGTGATTAATGAACATCATCTATATATGTTAATGATCAGATGGGATCAAGTATGGCAGCTCGGGCAGTACCCCATGACGATGTGCTAGAATGGGTACAGAAGGATAGTCGTCGTTTCCTGCGTGCTAATATCAGAGTTAGTGATCTTGATCGCACCATTAAGTATGTCTTTAATTTGGCAAAGTATTCTTGCATGCATGCAAATTCGTTTCAGGTTAAGCTTGTTTTAATACATAATTAATTAATTTTTTTCTCAAAATATTATTTCTCAGGTTTTACACAGAACTTTTTGGATTGAAAGTATTGAGTAGAAAAGATTTCCCAGAAGAAAAATACTCAAATGCAATCGTTGGGTTTGGACCTGAAGAATCTCACTTTGTGATAGGGCTCACATGGCATCGTATGTTAATTTCTTCACTCCAAAACTTTGTCTAAATTGATCAAAACATATATTAATATATATACACATAGGAGGCAATTGAACTCTTAAAGAAACCCTAATATTTTATGCGTGTATGTACTAGCAAATACTGATTTATTAGTCATACGATCTTAATTCGCAGACAACGCAACGGACAAGCTAGACATCGGAACAGCCTTTAGTCACTTTGGAATTGCAACTCAAGATGTATGTATCATATTGTTCATTAACTCTCGCTGAATAATAAGTTTGAAACTTTGAGGAGTGGTGACCGTTTGGTTAACATTTTCGTTTCTGTGTGTTTGTATCAACCTTCAGATTTATAACACGGTTGAAAAAGTTCGAGCCAGTGGCGGTGAGATCACTCGTGAACCCGGGCCCCTCGTAGGGGGGGGTACCGTTTACGCCTTCATGAACGATCCCGACGGCTACAGTTTCGAGCTCCTCCAGAGGCCGCCAACTCCAGAACCACTTTCTCATATATGTCTTAATGTTAATGATATAAATCGGTCTATTGAGTTCTACAACAAGGTTGATTTTGCGTACTCTCTCATAAACCCCCTTATTCCCTCTTAGCTATGATTATCAGAATGCTTACACAATTGCATTTTTTGCTGAAACGCCACGTGCAGTCCTTGGGCATGAACCTACTACTAAAGTTTGACGTCCCTCAAGAGCAGGTATATATGTGTGCGTGTAAATATATATTTTTTTCTTTTACCTTCTAGGTCAGTTTTATACTTTCTTTTATATGACGACATTGGTGGTGAGAGTTTGGACTAAACCAGATAATGAGCCAACTATAAATTGATATAGAATACTGTCATTCACTCGAATAATCATAAATTCGTACCAAACTCATCACGGAGAGTTAAAACATGTCTTACTTACATGTTAAGAGAAAAACCACTAAATTGCAGTGCTGATAACGGGATTCATTTTACTTTGTAATATATGCACAACAAATGTTATATTAATCATTATTTTGTGTTGCAGTATACCGTAGGTATGGTGGGGTATGGATCCAATCTCACTCAAACAGTTGTGATCGAGTTGAAATACAATTATAATGTGACGGCATATAGGAGAGGAAATGGTTACGCACAGGTGAGCTACACCCATGCATATTTATGCAATTCATTCAGTCAAACACACAAATGAAAGAAATTGCAAAGCGCGTTGAGTCGTTGTCTTTGATTTGGCCAAAAATTAGAATCCAAAATCTGTTGACCTTGTTTCATCAAGATGTCTATTGACTTTCTTGACTCATTCTCTACTTTACAAACCAAAAATACACACTTGCCTCGCCTCCTAGTCATTGATTAAGGTTAAATTCTAGCGTCTAAAAACCGAATAACGTCAACTCTACAGACCAAACACCAAAAAAACACATTTACCTCAAACCCACCCAACACCCCCCCCCCCCCCCCCCCCCAAAACAAAAAATTTTATCGAACCCACCAAACCCCCAATCCTAATCCCAAATATCGTGTCCGTTCATCATACATCGTGCGAACAGAAATCATTTTAAATATTTTTATTTAAAATTAAGTATAAATAGTACCTAACAAAAACTAATCGCACGATGTACGATAAACGAACACGATTTGAGGATCCGGAGAGAATCCTCATCACCTAATCCCACCTCCCTCTGTTTGGCCCCTTCGTGTCTAGGGTTTTGTTGAGTGACTGCAATTAAAAATTAATCCTTGGTCAGGGATTTCTATGTTCTAATTTTATTTTTGTCCAACATTGTATTTGAAGGTTGCTATTGGCACTGATGACGTGTACAAGAGCGCAGCAGCTGCAAAACTGGTTATCCAGGAAGTTGGAGGGAAAATAATAAGACCACCAGGTCCAATCCCAAAAATTCACACCAAGATCACAGCATTCCTTGATACAGATGGCTTTGAAACGGTAAGGAACTAGAAAACAACATGAAAACTATATTCTTTGATTCTTTCATGCTTTTATGTTGGAAAGATTTGAAACCTGGACATATCCTGGTCCTAACTCATTGCGTCACTCTCTTTCACACTGCTTGAGTTAACCGGCAAAGGCAACATGAACCTCCTTTCATTGCATAACTCAAAGATATATTATTTTTTATGGGCGCAAGCTTACAGAAACATTTCTTGTTAACCCTCTAGGTGTTGGTAGACAATGAAGACTACCTGAAAAGAATTGAAGAAAGAGCGGTAAAGCAAAATCCGTAGCATTTGGTACTGCTCATGTATTTCTAGTTGAATAAAGAAGCCCTGATTCGAATATGTTTTCGTTCTACTTATGTCCCTTTCTCCAATTGTTTCTCTGCATCCTTGTTAGGTTTTCTTTTTTCCGTTCTTTTCTGTTTCTAGGTTAACGATTCATTTGCCTTACTGTAACTAAGCAAACTGTATTTGTCCAAATAAAAAATAATAAAAATGAGCAAGCCTGTATTCTGTTTGTACCTTGTAAGTTTTCCCTCCTTCAACAGCTTTTTGAAGCTATCTTCAGTGCGTTCGCCGCAAGGTATGATCTTCAATTCAGAACAGAGTGCCAAGATTTCATAATGATCCAGATGCTTAAAAATCCCCGGGTCTCGATCATAATCCTGATAGCATGAAATTTAAATTCAGAAAGAAGAAAAATGAAATGATGTAGTCAGCAATCTTGATTAAACAATCCATATTTTCAACACCTCGCCACCCTACATCAATTGAAAGGGAAGACATGCCTCCCACAATTCTCACCAATATACATAACATTATCGTATGATAAAGGAAACGACTAAGCAAGAAAAAGAGAGTGCTGTGCTTATGCCACCTGCCAGTATTAATGTTTATTTTACCTTTTCTGTGACTATAACAACTGGCTTGGAACCAAATGCATCCTCCAGTTCTCTTAGTTTCTTCCTGATCATCTCAATATCCTAGATTCACAACAAAAAGACGAAGTCAACACGTTAGCTTCCAAATCAACATTTGACCAACCCTGCGGGCTATATTCTGTTTTAATGTAGCATTACCCGCCATCTACTTGTGTCTGACCAGAAGATTGAAATTAGATTATATTGACGAGACTGGATGGTAATCACAAAGAATAACATATTTTACATTTTTTGGAGGGGCAAAGGCAGCACAGACTCTAAAAAGCCCACAACAATTTTACATTTTACTTATGCAGTAAGCATATAAGGTATAAAGGTGTCTCTCCAACATTTGGTTGAACAAAAACTGTACAGGACAATAATCTCATGTCGAAGAAGAGGAAGATTGTACCTTGGGCTGAAATATGTGGTGGTCACTGAATTCAAGTCGATCGACAAAGAAGGCTCCTATCTGCAGCAAGTTATCCACATTACAGATACAATCACAGATAATAGAAACAAACCAAAGGTTAAAGAAATAAATTGTACCCACAGAAATTGTAGCAAGACCAAAAAAAAAAGACCTTTAAGCTTCTTGGAATCTCCTCCAAGAAGGAAATTTGAAACTTAATTGATCATCAGTAGAACACACAAAAATATGTTTATATATGTACAGGAGAGATGGGCAAGAGTATAATACTTTCTCCATTCCCTTCACAAATGCATCCGCAGAACCAATGGCAGAAACACATAATACAATGCTGTTAGACAAAGCTGTAAGAGGTTTTCTGGAGTTGACATTTCCCACGTCGGAGAAAAAGCAGGGATCCATTTTAGTGAAGAAAATTGGAACAGATTTATTAACTTCTCTTAGCATTAATTCTATATCTATGAGCTTTTGTCCTGAAACCTGCGAGATTCACAAGCATAAAATTGTCAATTAATGACTTTCCCTGGCTAACATACACAAAGTTACCAAGGGCACCCAAGGCATATAATCTTTAAGCCACTTTTTTAACCTTGAAATAAAAGGTCAGTTTATATACCAAATCTGCATGATGGAGCACAGCAGCATCTGCCCGTCTAAGTGCATTCAAAGGTTCCCTTAACGGTCCACGTGGTGTTAAGTGACAGTTGCCCCATAGTGTTAATCCATTAATCATTAGAATCTCCAGATTACGCTGCAGGCTCCAGTGCTGTCTTCCAAATTTTTATAGCATAAAGCAAGAGCATAGCACCTCAATGAGCATAAGACAACTATAAGAAAAAGTAACAAAAAGTAGCAACTAGGAGTTGGATTACAGATTCATGGACTTAGCATCCAGAACACATATTTACAAAATTAAAAATAGTAGCAGAGCAAAAGAAGCTCTACATGTTAAAATGTAAATATGTTAAACAGTTAAAGTCTGATTTAGGCCAATTTGGCATGCCCCTCAAACTTCTCAATGAACAGCCATAAAAAGCCCCCCTTCCTTTGCCATTCGGCACATCCCATATCAAGGATAGAGATAAAATATATAACTATACCTGCATTCCGTCATCCAGAACTACAGCACCAATTTTTTGTGAACTAGGATGATTTCCCACTTTCTGTCCTAGGTTAAGTCCATCAGCGTATTTACTTGTAGAGTAAGGATCAACATAACCATATTTTTCAAAGAAATGGGCAGCAATAGCTGCCCGATTTGCACCCACACCTATCTTCACAGGCTTTCCAAGCAAATGCCTACGAAGCATTTTAGCTTCATCCCCACCAGCATAACCCTACCAGAGGCGTTTCACAAAATCTTGGGTCAGACTACAGAAATGTCACTTGAAAATTCATTGACACTTTAAATAACACCTAAAAATTCATAGACATAAAAACCAAAATAAAGTACCCTGGTAAGAATGAGAGGAGAAATTCCCGAATCAGCTAAAAACCGCGCAATGAACTCCACCATTGGAGTTTTCCCGTTGCCTCCCCATGTCAAATTCCCAACACTTATCACTGGCACCGGTAACCTTCAAATCAGTAACTCCCTTTTAATTATCGCTAAAATCAACAATTAACTAAATATATAATTATATCAAACAAGGGCCCTGCATTGATTCCATCTAAATTCTACAGTGTTTGATTTCGGAGAAATTCGCATAAAGCCCAAATAAAATTTGGAAATAAACAGAAATTCAAGCTTGAATTTGGTTGCAATAGCTGCCCTAAGTGAAACGAATCATTAGGGTTTCAACCAGATAATCTAATTATTTGAGCTTCTAAACAACACCAACAGACAAACACTTTATGGACCGTTTGGTTGCTGAGAAACTGTGAGAAAATGTAGCACAATTGGAGCACGCACTTTTGAATGTGATACAAATTGATATTGTATTTCAATTTTCCGAGCATCCAAACAAGAGATAAATAATGAACCGGGGATTGGAAGAGTACCGGTGCTTTGTGAAGAGGCCATAGTGGTAGAAGGAGCGGCGGAGGGAGAGGGCGAGCCTGTAGAGAGAGGAGGCGAAGGAGAGGACAGGGATAAGAGAGCGGTGAAGATGAGTAAGCTTAGTATGGTCCTGAGTGTAGGCGATCTCGCTCACCGCTTTCCTCAGTTTCTCCATTGAAGACGACCAAGCCAAGCAAGCACTGAAGCACTGTCCATGAAAGAGAGGGAAGATGGAGGAGTTATTTTTTTAGGCGAATTTTCATCAAAATGTTTGTGCTAAGTTTATTTTAATCAATAATCATATTATAATTTTATTTAATAAAAAACTAAATATTAATGAAAAATTCTTAAATTTAATAAAAATTACAAAATAACTTAAATTTTAATGCAAATAACAAAATTTTAATAATAATAAAAATTTGATGCGAGGGACTTGTGTGTCCATCACAAACATTGTTTGTGAAACTAAACACTATTTATGAAACTGAACGGTACTACAATATTTATTGGTTCAAATGCATAAACAGTGTCTAATTCTTGGTCCACTTTCATAAATAGTGCCTAGTTCTTGGTCATGTTTCATAAATAGTGCCTAGTTATTAGGTCCAGTTTTATAAATAATGTATAGTAATTGATATTGTTTCATAAACAGTGTCTCTTTCTTGGTCCGGTTTCATAAATAATGTCTAATTATTGGTCATCTTTCATAAATATTGTCTTATTCTTAGTCATGTTTCACAAATATTGTCTAATTCTTAATCCAGTTTCATAAATAGTGTATAGTCTAGTTTCATAAATAGTTTCCACGTATTGATTTAGTTTTGGAAATAGTGACTGGTTCTTGTTTTCGTTTCATAAATAGTCTATACTTATTGAATCAGTTTCATAAATAGTATCTACTTATTGGTCTAGTTTCATGAATAGTGTCTACTTATTGATCAATGTTTATAAATAGTGTTTAATTCTTGGTTCAATTTCATAAGGCTTGAAACTTAGACCTTTTAGTCCTGTAAAAGCACCCATTGTGCAGAAAACAATGAACCCAAAAATGATCCTTTAGACCAAAACCTTGAAAAGATTATGTTCTCAGTAATTATATTTAAAAGGGTTTTTATCACAAATTATCCATGAAATTGACCTTCACCATCAAGATGGTCCCTGAAATTAAAAATCAATCAATATAGATTCTGAAAATAGGTGTCACAAATCAATGTGGTCCTTCCGTCACAATTCTATTAAAAATTCCGTTAAGTGCTGATGTGGCACATAAATGAGCCCTACAAGATTTACGGGTTTTTATCACAATTGGTCCCTGAAATTGACCTACACCATCAAGATGATCCATGAAATTGACCCACACCATCAATATGGTCCCTGAAATTGAAAATCAATCAATGTAGTCCTTGAAAATAGGTATCGCAAATCCATATACTCATTCCGCCACTATTCTCTAAAAAAAATTGTTATGTGCTAATGTGAGTTTAATAATTAATTAAAAAAGTTATCTAAATACCTTTTTGCACAATGGAATTTTTTTTTCCTATAGTAGGGCCTACTCCGAAGAGAGATCCCTTCCATAAATTCTCAAAGACACAAGGCTTAACCAAGGCCTAAGAGGGGGTGTGGACATATTTTTCCTACCAACAATAGATGCACATCAGTTATAACCTCATTATCTCAAGGCAGACCTCGCCGTTCTTTGCATCACCAAACCACCAGGGAAGCACCGAACAAGCTCTTCAAGATTAAGATTATGAGGATGTTGATCACCTAAATGTTAATGGTGATGTCTCAGAAGTCGTTGTCAATGGACCAAGCCGTCACCAAAGGTAATCTCGATTAAGTTCGATTCGGTGAAGGGTGTCAAAGTGTGTAAAGATAAGTGTACTGAATTTTTTTTAGGCAATAGAGAGTGCATGAGGTAGAGAAATGTGGACTGAGATTGGAGGTGATTGCAGGACTGGGTTTTTGAGTTGACAATTTTTTTATTAACTATTAAATTATTAAGCCTATTTTGTAATTTTTTTTTAATTTAATTAGATTTATGTAACCCATTTATGTGTCACTTCAGTATATAATAGAATTTTTAACTAAATTGTGACGAAATGACTACATTGATTTGAGACACTTATTTGCGAGACTACATTGATCAATTTTCAATTTCAATGACTATTTTGATGTCGCGGGTCAATTTCAGAGATCATTTTGATATTGTGAGTCAATTTCAATAACCATTTGTGAAAAGAAAAAAAATGACTTATGGAGCTCATTTATGTGCCACATCAGCACTTAACAAAATTTTTAACAGAATTGTGACGGAATGACCACATTGATTTGCGACACATATTTTTAGGGACTACATTGATTGAGTTTCAATTTCAGGGACTATCTTGATGGTGAAGGTCAATTTCATGAACCACTTATGATAAAACCCCTATTTAAAAAATTGTTTTCAATTACCAAATTAAAATTTCCTCACATTTTTAACATACCTACAATAATCAATGTGGCTCCCCATCCAATTTCTTGAGCTTGGGTGTCGTCTTGAAGAAATTTTTCCTTGTACCCGTAACACAAGTAGTTCACCATGAGTTATTATGTAAGCGGTGGGAAAATTTATTTTTTATGTTATTAATTTTTTAACACAAGAATCTCACAACTTGTATAGAGACGTAGTGTACCACCCTGTGTTCTGATCACATTGAAAAATCTTTCCTTATCTTGACTACAATTGAAAAACAACACGACAAAAATAAAATTGGGGAATGTAATTCAATTTGAAGTCTTTTTCTTATTCTAAGCAAAAAATAAAATAAAATAAAATAAAAAATCTATTAATGTAGCTGACAATGGGAAAAAAAAAGTGGAGTGTGGAAAGGGGGACGCGCCCAGCACAAGTTGTGTTTTTCAATTTTTTTTATTGTGTTGTCTTTATCATTAAATAAAATTAGTGGATAATTTTTATTAACATGTAAAAATTTGAAGCTATTTTCATTAATTTCTCTTTTTTGTATATAAGGGAAAAAAAAAAGAGGTTGACGTCCAATTCACGGATGTTCCATTCTTTGTAGGCTCAGATGAATAAAAGTGAGCCCAAATGATCTCAAATAAAAACTTCCTAAATTTGGCAATAACTCTTTATTTTGATTATGAGATTTGAAATATATGGATGTGAAGTTGGGAATGAGGGGAATCAATATATACCTACATGGGGATCAATTCGTGGCCGGATATGGCCGGAAATCACGTCTGAAAGTGACCAAATGGTCACGGACTTCGCTAGAATATAGGGAAATTTTTCCTCCTAGTCACGCTTCTGTACCAGACCTCACTAAATTAGACGTCCAACATCTAGACATTGTTTCTAAAACACAAATGAGGAAGGGCGGAGGTGACCCAAGGCTTACCTAAGCCGTGAACGGTGAGATTTGTCGAAGATGAGGGTGCTTACGATGTCACTGCACAGTGAGGCGAGGGAAGAGATTTAGAAGCGTTTTCCTTCATTTCTGAGCTCATAGAACTCACAAAGGGGGGTGCGTGACCAAGGTGATGTGATCAGGGGAACTCGCTGAAGAAAATGGCGAAGGGTGGTGGCTCAAGTTCGATGGAAATAGTGGGAACACTGCCTGTGTTTCGTTTGGTCTATGTCTGAGACAACAAGAGAAGAAGGAAGTGATAGTAGAGGGTCAATGAGGAGGATGGTGTGTCCTAGTCTCAGTGTCGGTGGAAGTAGAGGGAGTTGAGAATTTGAGTGAAAGATGCGGGAAAAGATAGATAGATGAATGATGGAAAGAAGAGGAGAGAGAGAGAGAAGAACGACTGAGAGATATGGAAGACAAGGGATAGGGGAAAAAGAGAGGGGTGTGGGCCCCATTGGCTCACAAAACAAACCCACAAAAAGAAAGACAGAATATATCTCTCGCGCAACGTGACATTACCAAATTGCCCATCACATTCGTAGTTCCGTAAAATTTTAACCGTAAGTCTGATTTTGATTCCGCATGCGCCTACGCGTTCATGCCGTTGAGCACAATAAGGATACACTACAAGAATGTTTGTACATCTCACTATACGTTGGTTAATGACGGTCAAACAATCTCTCCTAAAAGGGCATTTTCACACTTTTAAAATTAATAAAGCCGTAAAATTAGGAACGAGTTGTTACAAATTTGGACCATTTGATCAACCAACAGTCTAATAATTTAAATCGTCGGATTGAAAAAGATTCGTTGGGCTCGTTTTGGGTGGCCGATATTCTTGTCAAGGGTGGGCCCTACTTCCAACTTCGTGCCTTGGGCGCATCGTCTTGTTGCGGCTTCTACTTTTCTAGGCGTGTCCACACACATTAGTTGGCCTAACCTTTTAACCTTGGCTTGAATTCTCGGTTAAATTTGCCAAAATTTTAGGTTTTAATCCAAAACTTATTTTAGACTCATCCATTAGAGAAGGATTGGGTTACTTTAAAACCTAAATTTTGGAGGGCTAGCCTTTTAACCCTGGCCTAAATTCTAGATTAAATTGCCCAAATTTTAGGTTTTAATCCAAAACTTTATGCCCAACCATTGGAGAATGATTTGGTTATTTCAAAACTTAAATTTTAAGTCTTAACCCAAAGGTTGGAGATGGTTAACCAAACTATAAATAGTAGACCCTCATTTTTTATGGTTAAAGCTAACATTCATTACTTACTAACATAAAATACAAAACGAATGCCCAATCACAAGGAAAGTACGAAGGAAAATATAGACCTCCAAAACATTACAAGGAAAAAGCCCAACCCATCACCAGGATTAGAGCCCAAAACAACAAAACACATAGTAAAAAAACCTAGAACTAATAACAGTTTCGAGATCAACAAATGCCGACACGAAACCAAGAAAGCTCTCACGAGCAATATTGCTAACAAATACAATCAAAGGGAAGGGCCATTAAAGGTGGTGATGCGAACACCGGCGCCGAAGATCTACACACTCACCCGTAGATCCGTGACAAAATGCGGTGCATGTGGGTCAAGAGGTGATGAATCCAATGAAAGAAGGGGAAATGATGTAGGATGGAGGAAACGGAGGATGGGAAGGCCATAAGGGAAATGAAGAAAATGGATTGTTTTGAGACAAGTGAACAAACATTGTGGAGAATATGAGAAGGAAAGTCGGAATTGGGGGCTTTCCGATCTATGACAAAGGAGTTAAGGTTTTGGGTTGGAGAAAATATGGTAGAAGAACAGGAGGAAAAGTAGGCTGACAAACACACAAAGAAAGGAAACCAAAAGGGAATCGGGGTTGCCACCGACCTTAGCCGAGACAAAGGCCAGTGGCTAACTGATTTTTCTGTTCTGTAAACTCATACAGGTGGTGAGAATAGCTCTCAGTATGAAGAATTTACTATAATAAGGAGGTAGATTATCTGCCCTCCCACTTTCCGTGCCCTCCTGTTTGTGTGGTCACGGTTAAGTCACGTCAACATTTTATATTACTATTCCTTTTTGTCTTATTATCTCTATAAAAAAAAATATAAAATGTTGACTTGACTTAACCGTGACCACACAAAACAGGAGGGCACGGGAGGGTACGGGAAGTGGGAGGGCAGAGAATCTGCCTCCCTATAATAAACCCGACTTTTGGTAACCTAATTCAAATTCAGCCCTTTTGACTATTAAAAGTTCAATTATTTTTAATACATGATTCTATGTTATCGCCACGGTCCCAACAATCCAATGACTATGCTCTGTGACTTTAGAATTCAAGTTATACTTTTCCTCGTCACCTCGAGTATTAATTTGTAAATTATTATAATTAATGATGGGGAAACTATTTATTTAAACTATATTTTGTGAATTATATGACTTAATTGTTGATGATTGGACCATTACTTAACTACTGATTAACATGCTCATTTCCTATTAGTAACATATCACATAATTTACAAATTTAATCTAAAAGAGTCTAACTAGCATTACCGAATCACTATATTATTTGTTGTTGGCTAAGTGATTAGTCTATATTTACACAATTATTTTGAGTAGATCGATTAAATAGTCAATTGTCACAAGGGAAGAGAATCGAACCCACTCTAAAATGAATAGATATAAGTACATAAATTTTGGATTTAATCTCATCCAACGATAATTAACAGTATGTAATGATCACATATCACCATAGTGGTGAACAATTGAACAAACCACGCATTGAGATTCTTAACCAAAAAAAAATTATCCAACAACTTGTGATAGCGGAAATTAGCTTCATAATTTGTCGATTATGTGGGACCATGTTACATGTGTGGAAGAGATTTTTTTTACATTTTGGGAACACGGAGAGTACGTCATATATTATTATATAAGCGAAATTTTTTTTTTCAAATGTTCCTGTACTTGTATAAAGATATATAACGTATGTGTCCGTCTTAAAAAACATTAAAAAATTTTCCTACGTGAACGCCGGTTGAATTTCAGGCGGCCTATGACCACAAATTTGTTAGGATTTGCTTTCGGAAGGTTTCAGCTCCAAATCCCAATCAATTGCTTGCTATTTTCATCTATACCCGTGGCCCCCTCCTAATATCCTCATCACCGTCTGATCAATCATAGCAGATATATAATTTGTTATAAAATTATATCGCAGCCGTTGATCAAATCAAGTTGAAAGAGTGAAACCGTAAAACGAAAACCAGACCGAAATGACCAATGAATCCACACCCATAAGCCACAACTTACAAGAAGAGCGGGAAAAGGAAAAGGCATTTTCCAGTCGCCGTTTTAGTCCAAGGGTAAAATGGACAATGGATATCACATTATGGCATGGCCTATTTTTCCACGTGGCTCATATTGGGGCTTTTTTTCTTTTTGGAAAATATGGTTCACCCCCATTTGTTTCATTATTTTGGTTGGAGTCTTCACGTGTAATATCAATTTGTTTGGTCTACGTTTTTGACATTTTATTCCTTCCAATTACGCGGTCATGAAGGGAAAAGGAAAATAATCCTATGATGTTTGATCTTGGAATTTTCAGGACATAATTCGAATCTCGTATATTTTGTAGGACTTTGAAAACTTTCAAATTATTATTTATCCACCATACAATATTTTTTTCTAAATTAGTGCAATCTTTGTAGGCATAGTTGGACGATTTCATATTTTTATTAGGTTTTGTGTTAGAACCTTGTTAATGCGTGACGTGAATATTGACTGAGTGTCACGTGTCATTGTAGCCCCAAATGAATATTAAAAATTAGAAAATTAAAAAAAAATTAAAAATTAGAAAATTAAAAAAAAAAAAAAAAGTAAAGAACACAATCTCTCTCTGCTGATTTCTCCAATGGCAGGATTTTCCAGCTCCGAGACTTCCTTTTTTATATTCTCTATCTTTTTTTTTTTTCTTTTTTTTTTGTCTGAAGAAGAACCGAACTCTTGTTGGTAAAAGTCATCGATGATGGCATGATTTTCCAACTCCAGTATCGACGATGATTAAGTAGGCAGGATCGTCATCTACTCTCTGCTTCTCTCCTCACCCGTTCTTTCTTCCCAGGTAATTAACTCTAAATTCAAATTCTCTCTCCGGTCCACTTCATAATTTTCCATGAAAGTCAAAACCCAATTCTCAAAATTTCATTTTTTCTTGAAATTTTTTGATTTTTGTATAAGTGAACTCAGCTTCTTTCAAGCTAGTCAACAAGTGCAAGTGCCGCTACGAAGTACGGCGCGGAATACTTTACGGTGCCAATACTGTCCGCTCTCCCCCACCAGCTTCTCGCTCAAGCCCGACAAGTCTCGGGCCCTTCGTACCAATACTTGGTCGGGTTGGATCTGGCTTGGACTCTTTGAACCGAATGCTCGCCTGGCGCCCCTTCGATTTAGGGTTTGTACGACGGCGTTCGAGCGACTACGCTACTTCGACGGCAAGGAAGAAGGCAAAAGGAATTTTGGTTTTAAATTGATTTTTGGGGTTTCTTGTTTTTTTTGAAGGAAGAAGACCTCAAATTTTTGGGATTCTGCCTGCCCTCATCCCAAGACCAAAATTAATTTTTAATTTTGCTAAAAAAATATTTTGCACAATCATCGTCCATGTACAGCAACAGTGTCATGTCATTATACAGTCATCGTCCGTACGGCGTCACCTCACGTATTAATCATTGTTTTAAAAATCTCTGGTCTAAACGATAAACAGTTGATTATCATCCTGAATAATTCATAGGCATTAAAAAATTAAGTAAGCATGCCTAAACCTGCTTAGGAGTCTGCCTAACCTGCTTAAACCCTCCTAGACACTCACCTAAGTCACAACTCTTACTCAGACAGAAAATCGATAAATTTCATTTTGCACTTTAATTTAATAAAATGTAAAAAACTTATTGAATACTAGGATAAATTGTGATATCCCGTCCCTAAAATTATTATTTTATTTTATTCTTGACGTATTTCGAAGATTTGATTGGAACTAGTTCTTTATTTCTCCAAATTTGAGAAAAACGAAGTGAGGGTTACTTTAGTTATTTCTAATTTTCTCGACCTATCGGTCAACTTTTGAATTAGTTAGGTAGAGTTCGATTCCATGAGCGCGTAGGCGTAAACAGATCTTATTTCCGAGTCCGAACGGAGAAGTTAGAGTCATTTGAAGTTGGTGGCATTTTGGTAATATTACCAAATTGCTATAAATTAAATGGGAGGGAAACCTCCAGCAGAGAAGGGGGAGTTTTTCGGAAAAATGGGGGAAAAGAGCTGCCTAACCCGTTTTTAGGGAGAAATTGACCCATAAACCCACCAAACTTGACCCACTTGTATCTTTTTCATCCGAGCTCCGTTTTGGATGATCTTGGTGTCCATGGAAAGCTCTTGGCGAGCCCTACATTTCTGTGATTTTAGATTTCCCCATTTCCTTTCCATCTTTGCAGCTTGAGGTCGCAAAGTCCACGACTTTTCCGGCGGTTTTATCATTTTTTCGGCGATTCCGGCAATGATTTCCCTCGAGTGAGGTATGAAACTTCATCTACTCTTCATAATCTTCGAGTAGGTATGCTTAGTTTGTGCTTTCGTATTCGTTTTAGAGTTGGGTGTTTAGAACACCTAGAAATCCGGTTTTCTCCGGTGAAATTGGACGGTTTCCGGTTAGAAATTATCGTCAGCCTAGTTGTGAAAAGTGTTTCCCTTGTTGAGCTCTAGCTACCACGTAAATTTGAGCTCCTCTAGTTAATGTTGAAATTCGGGGTTTGTAAACATTCCACCTTGACTTCCACCGCGTGTGGAGGTGCGTGGGATCGTTCACGAGTGTTGTCTAGGTCTTAAATACCTTCTAGTGATCATGTGAACCTATGCCTAGCTTGGTTGCCAAAGATTCAATTGTTGGGTGTGGTGATCAATTTGGACCGCCACTTGTTTGTGTGATTGACGACAATTCGACCATTGGATCATAATGAAATTTTAGTATGTTATCCTCGAAGCATAATGTGGACTTTGGAAAGTTATGGATCATAAATCGGATTTGCGGATTGTTGTGGACCCCATCGTTGACCGAGAGTTGATTTTTGGTCAACATATCTCGGAATGTTCTAAATAATAAAATTAGTACCATGAGAGACTTAAGTGAAGTCTAGTGGGCCTACATTGGTTAGAGAGTGACTTGAACATGTGTGATATGGTTATTACCTTGATTTCTTATATTGGTATCATCTGTGAATTTGACTTGATCTTATAATGTGATTCTATTGAAATGTGATTATATATTTATATATATTTAGCCATAGACCTATGTTTATCAAACATGATTTGGCTTGTGTACTGATGATGATCGTGGTAGGTGAATTGACGTGCATATTCGAAAGGTGTTTGAATTACATAGATGGTATGTTATGATGAAATGTGAGTGACTTTAATATGTGTGAATATGAAATGGCTTTATAATCATTTTTCCTATAAACTGTTAATTTTCATATTTAGCCAATGATATAGTTATATGAAGTGGGATTTGACGTGCATATTGGAAACATGGTTTGTTTTGTATGAATGACTTGATTTGATGAGGTGAGGGCTAGTGGTGGACCGTTAACCCATTGTCATGGGGTTTGTTGCTTTGAAACATGTGTCAATGCTCGTTTCATTATTTCATTTCTTGTTTCGTTGAGCCTTTATAACTTGAGTAACTGGATTCATGTGTTGTTTCATCGATTGGTGATTATGCAATGTACTCCGCGATTCCGTTGAGTGATGGTCCGGAATCCTTCCTACTCCACTCCGCGATTCCGTTGAGTGATGGTCAGGAATCGTATCTTGGTTTGGGTTCCGTTAAGTGATGGTTCGGAATCCCTCTTACTCCGTGATCCCGTTGAGTGATGGTCCGGGATTGTATCCAACTTAGTTCATTGAGTTTAGTTTGAGATGGTTGCAAAGGTGTAGGCTTTGGATGAACTATGTCGCCCTACTTCTACTTTCATTGTGTGTATGTGAATATGGATGTAAGATGCTATGGTTGTTCGGAATGAACTTTTGGATTTTTGGGTGACTCCCTCGGTGTTTTCAAAAGTTTGGTATTGATTTCTTATGAAAGATTTATATTCAAGGTTTATAAATTATGATTGATGGCTGGTTTTATTATTGTATCACATGCTTATTTTATTGTCCCTCACCCGAGCCTCTCAGCTTATCTGAGTGCCTGAGTTGCCAGTGCACCAATTCCATAATATTGGCATTGACTTTATATATAACAGGTATGGGTAGATTATGAGAAACCGCTTGATATTTTGGTTCCGTTGAGTGGTCCGGAACCCAATGTTGTTGGATTCCGTTGAGTGGTCCGGAATCCTTGCTCTAGTTCATTCCGTAAGGTGATTTAGAATCCTAAATTCGAGTAGATGAGAATTACCCACAATAGATATTGTGAAAATAAATTAGAATTACCATGTTATTATTCTTAACCCCAAATTGGGAATTATGTAGAGTTCTTTAATTAAATTCGTGAAATGATATGTTATCTCACTGATTGCTTAACGAAATTAAATGTTAATATTGTACTTCGTGATTCCTTGATATGTTACAAGCTATGTATTGAAATATAATGTTGGAAGTATAGTGATTAGTATGATGAAGTGAAATGTGATTTGAGTTGTGTATTGGAAATGGTTGTGACATGTGATTGAAACGCATATTGAATTGCTTGGGAGATGTGAGGTCTAGTAAATGACCGATGACCCATTGTGATCTGGATTTTGCTCAATATTGCTTCGTTCGTTGAGTTTCGCGAATTGGGTAACTTGAATCATGTCTTGTTCATTCGAGCCGTTGTTATGTTTCTTGGACTTCCGTTCAATTTGGTTGGGTGGATTGGAACTGAGTTCTGTTTGGATTCCGTTGAGTGATGGTCCGGAATCCCCTTTGGAGCCTTGGTCCGTTGGGTGGTCCAAAATCCCCTTTTTCAAAGATGTAGTCTTCAACTGAATTGTGTTACTCTAGCCTTGCGTTTCGACTTGTTGTATGTGTTATTGATGATGTGATGGTTGACATTATTGATTGAGGTGATTATGGAATGACGTTGGATATGAGTGGGGTCATCATGAGTATTTTAGTTGATTAATACTTCTAGAGATTAATGTGTGCTTTGTTAATTCTTAACTATGTTACACACTATGAAATGCGATTATATGTGGAAAACGTGATGAATTATGTGATGGTTGAAGTGGAAAAATTAAATCGTCATGTGGGATTGATATGTTGGATACCATGGTTATGGTTATGACTAGACTCGTTGATAAATGTGGCTAGAGAATGGTATTGTACATCGTTGGTTCTTGAAAATGATATATGTTGTGAATTGTGGTATTATGTTGTGACATAATTGCCTATATATTGTTGGAGGGGAAATCATGATTTTCATATGGGTTGTTATGTTATGTAATCGTCAGTCAAGTAATTTCATGCTTGTCGAGTTCTATTGATTGATTGAGAAACGTTATACCTTTCGACTTAATAGGAGTGTGTTATATGTCAATTATTGTGCATGACGAACTACGAATGGCTTGATCCCTGTTTAGGGTACGTAGGCAGTCTAACGGGGAGGTTAGATGCAGCCATAAAGCATACGAAAATAACTATGTGATTCGATTATTGTGTTGTGCTTGCCCATATCTCGGAGGTGAGATATGATAGATACGGATTTTTGGTGACGTCACATGTCAATTCTAGACGTATGTCGGGATTGGGGAGTGACATAAATGCTCATTATATGCTTGTTCCTCGTGTTTTTAATATGTTTTAATACTTTATAACCTATATATCATTTTATTTTGTAATTTTTGTATCTCAATACAATTATGTATGTTTTTTTTTCTAAGTATAAATAGACACTTGTTTATATAATAATATAATAAATATATTTAAATCCGTCTAAGCCCCGCCTAGGCGCTAGGCCCTAGCCCATCGCCCTACTAGCTCCTAGTGTTTTTTAGAACTTTGGTTTTAACAGAGTCTTTGAGGGGTAGACTAATTGTAGTAACAAAGTGTCACAAAATTCAAACTTTATATATGAGACTGGAATAACAAAACTTGATCTATGTAGGTTTAAAGACCACGATACTTCAGGGCAAACTGAGAGTTACTCTAAAAGTATATTAGACAAGATAACGTATGATAATACTTTTATGTTTATATATAATAGTATGATTGAATATAAAAATATAAAAGAAAGTGGATCCTGTACTATAGTGGTGAAAGGCCGTGTTGCCCTTGCACTACGGTGTGGGTTTGAAACCCGTCGACTTTCTAATCTAACAAATTTATCGTTTGAAAAATAAATATACAAATATAAAATACAACAAATTTATATAGGCACATTCAAATTGCCATCCAACTCTATATAATACATGATAAAATATCAATTTGCATGGTTTTTTTTTTTTTTTTTGTAATATTAAAGTTTGAGAAAATTCGGATCAGATAAGTACATTCTAATTGTCATCCAAATCTTTTAGAAATTTTCGAAATCGAAATGAAAATTTTCAATTCAAATTGGAATTTCCAATCCAACTTACGCTCCTAGAAATATCACAACACAAAGACAGAAGAACACTAAAATTAATTTTTAAGAACAAAGCCATTAATATGGGGTGAATCAAGAAGACAAAGAAAATCAGTAAGTATAATAGAAGCTTAATTTTGAGTGGTATTCAGAGTTCCTTATTAGTTGTATCATGTGTAGTTGACTAATTGCTTGGAGACTTAATACACTTACTCAAGATATTTTATATTAAAAACTTTGGAATTAATTTTAGTCATGTTCGACGGGCGACTAATTTTGTTACAGATACTCTAGTCAGAAATAATCACACCCCACTTTTTGATGTATTTTGAATTTGTACCTGCCCTCCCACTTGGGCAGGCATTGTATGATAGAAGCTTAATTGAATAAGCAAGAAGTAAAGCTTTAAGCGTAGTTCGCGGATATTAAATATTTGTGCTTGCTCAAAATAAATTCATCCTACAAATTAGATCACGCAATTTATGTTCATTAACGTCTTAGATTTAAATTTATATCTAAACTATTTATTAATGCGACCCTTTTTTTGTCATTCAAAACTTTATAATATTATTGTTATAACTCTTTCTCCAAAACTAAACCCACAAACAAAGGCAATTTAGTAATTATATTCAACATAAATTTTACTGTTTTTTCGTGAATTTTACAACCATGTAAACATAGGACATGACTGTCTGCCCTCTCATTTCCGGTGCCCTCTCGTGCCCTCCTGTTTGTGTGGTCATGGTTAAGCCACGTCAACATTTTATATAAGTATTCATTTTTGTCTTATTATCTCTATAAAAAAATAATATAAAATGTTGATATGGTTTAACCTTGACCACACAAAACAGAAGGACACTGAAAAATAAAAGGACAGACAATCCTTGTCTGTAAACATAACGTCATCTGTACAAAAATAAGAAATATACCAAAGAAATTGCCGTATTACTGTCTTAACCAATAATTTCAAAAACTAATCACACTACTTAATAAAAAAATATTATTCACTCATAATGTGTGGTGCATCCACTAATAATTATTGATCACATACTTCTTTCAATTTTTGCGCTTTTAATCATTTCGCTTGTGAGAACGTAAATCAATTCTTTGTCTCCATAATGCAAGTTGGAAACACACGTTAAAATTCACGTCTGATAAGTTCGAGGGGCGTGGAATCACGCGCCAAAGACATGGAAAAGTGACAATTGACTAAAAGCATCGCGGGCAGTACCCAAGCCCAATCCGGGCAACGGGCAGCACCGAACGCCGTTTTGGCTGAAACACTAGCCAAAAAAAATCAACTATATATTGACCCGCTCGCACCCGAATCTGAGCTTCGGAGTCAGCCTCGGACCTCACATTTCGAAAAGGCCAAGCCACGGGCATCGAAAATAATGCAACCAAAGCAAAAGATAGAGAGAGAAACAGAGCGTGTTCTTAGAGAGAGAGAGAGAGAGAGAGAGACAGACAGAGATAGAGTGAGGGTTTTAGAGAGAGAGAGGAAGAGTAAGAGAGAGAAAAAGCGGGGATGGGTCAGATCGTGAGGAGGAAGAAGAAGGGGAGGCCATCGAAAGCAGATCTGGCTCGCCGGCACGGCGAGTTGCCGGAAAAACCGACAAAGAAAGATTCGGACGTCCGGCGGAGCCTCCGACGGAGAAATGCGAAGTACAATATCGACTACGACGACTACGTGGACGAGGAAGACGAGGAAGACGAAGAAGAAGACGAGAGGAGGAGGGAGAAGAAGGTGAAGCTGGTGATGAAGCTCGACCAGAGGGGAAATGGCTCGGCGCGTGACTCCCACGCGCAGGAGTCTGGCGGCGAGGAGGATGAGGAGGACGGCCAGAGTGAGAGGAAGCAGCTGAAGAGGCGCCGGATTAACGGCGGCGATGATTCCGATAGAGATGATGACGGAAATGAAGACGACGATGAGGGGGATAATGATTGCGAGGTATGTGATTGTGGTTAGGGTTTTAGCATCAATGCACGGATCTGATGATGAAGAAGGAGAGCTCTTTTGAAATGGGGAGAGAGAGATTGTGAGTGTACTAGTCCAGCTCAGAATAGTGTTCTGATTGGTCCAGACTTCTATATTGCACTCCCTCCCTATCTCTCTCTTTCTCTCTCTGCCTTCTCTCTCACTCGTACACACACACACTCTCTCTGTTGATAATAACGGTTGGAGTCAACCGTCAAAAACCAACACAGAATCTGATCACGCTATCCCCACCTTTCTCTTTCTACCCACCTCACTCTCTCTCTCTCTGGGTACGCATTGTCTGCTGTGCCTTATCTGTCTCTGTCTCTCGTTGTCACATTAAACCGCAGCGTGTGTTACTTTTACATTTTGTTTTCGTTGGACTGTTTATTTGTTTCTTGCTGGTTTTCATGGGGCCTATGGATTTTGACAGGAACGGGGTCGGAAAGCTGACTCGAAGCGGCCTGATTCCCCTCCAGGTTTGTTTTTGGTTCATTGCATTTCGATATTTTTGGGTTTCTGGGTCAACTGGATATACGGGATTTGGTGTATTTTTTGTTTTTGTGAGTTTATGATGAGTGAATTTGATATGGGGTTGTTTGAATTTTCCTTGGATTTGTTTCAGGAACGCCGTATGATCCTCATGCCGCAATTCCGTTGCCGGATAAGAAGACGTTGGAGTTGATTCTTGACAAACTTCAAAAGTATGGATTTGCCTTGTGTTGTTACATGTTACTAATTTCAAAGCTAAAGGCTTCGTTTTCTGACGCTCACATCTCATTGTGGCAGGAAAGACACTTACGGTGTATATGCAGAACCAGTTGATCCTGAAGAGGTGCGGTTATTTTTTCGCCATGACATGGTTCTGTGTTTGTTCAGAGCTTTTCGCTATTCTGGGGGGTTAGAGTTTGATAAGGTGTTTTAATGTTTCAGCTTCCTGATTATCATGAGGTCATTGAGCGTCCAATGGACTTTGCCACGGTGAGAAAGCAGTTAGCAAACGGATCGTATTCTACACTGGAACAATTTGAGGTGGGTGCGCATATGTTTCTAACCACGTACTCTAAATCTTCAGGGGATTAAATAGGCTTTGTTGTAGAAGCCCTGCAGGACTTGCCTCAATATCTGACAACATTACAGGATCTTTTTAAAGTTAAGGGTGGGGGCTGGCGCCTGAGGGTTGAGGGCGCAGACTAATTTTTCCTTTTCTCCAACTTTTTCCTCCCTTTTAGTTTTTCCAGTGAACACCTCTTTATGTACTATTGTGGTGTTCGTTAATTAATTCAGGGAATTTGGGTGGCAAAGTTAAAGAGGGAATACTGAAAAAGTAATGTGGATACTTGTTGAAAACAAGTTGGGCAAACTGTGTTGTGTGTATGTTGGAAGGAGGGCGAGAGAGTATCCCTGGGATTTTGGCTTGCATGTTTTGAGTGAGAAGTCATGACTCTTTGTAGTATTTATAATACTACGGGTTCCTCATCTATTTTTGCAAGTGGAATTGTCAGAGTTGGATTGTTAATTTAAAGCTCCTAAGTAAGGGGTGCAGGATGCGGATTCTCTTCAAATTGTTAGTGATAAAATTTCAGAATTGATTGGGGAAGTGGGAATATACTAGTGTTGATCGGGAATAAGTTTGCCTATGATTTCACAGTATCTTCAATTGAATCTAGGATTGCATTTTACTATTTTTGTCGTGGATGTGCAAATGTGGATGGAAACGTTGATATTCTTTTTTTTCTTTCTAAAATATCTCACATTTAGCTCTCTCAGGGTTTAGAGCCAAATGTAATAGCTGATGTTTGCTTTGATGTTTGTTAGAATTAATGAAAAATTAGGATGATGCCTTTTCTTTTTCTTTCCATTGTGGATTCAGGCACATCATGCTTTTTCTTTTTGTTAATCACTAGGTCAATTCTATTTGGGTGATGCTAGAGGTACAAAGAGTTGTACAAAATCATTCTTACAGTCTAAGATGACACTTCTCACTCTCTCCCTTACAAACTATGCTGACAACTCTCTCTCTCTCTCTCAAGAGAACTATAGAAATTTGTGGAAGGGTTTACTATGCTTAGTTAAAAGGGGGTGAGGGAGAGAAAAGTGCATAAATTCACCCTTGAAATTGACTATTCTTGTTATTTAATAATTTTCTTACTCTACTCCCTATCTCTCTCTCTAAAAACACACATTTTCTCTTCTCTAAAATAAAATTTAAAATAATTTTCATACTCAAATTGCCTTCCATGAAATTATGTTAAAAGAGTAAAAGTAGTGTTTTGTCGGTAATATGTTCCTCTTGGTTGCAGGGTGATGTCTTTTTAATATGTTCAAATGCAATGGAATACAATTCATCAGATACAATATACTATAAACAGGTAATTAGCTTTTTCTGTTGTATTATTTAAATCTTCTTCTTGTTCTTACCACTGTTGGGATATTTTTGAAAGGCATGTTCAATACAAGAGCTGGCAAAGAGAAAATTTGATAGGTTGCGAAGTGACTATGAACGCTCGGAAAAGGAGCTCAAATTAGTGCAGAAAACAAAGTCCAATTCCTTGGTCAAGAAACAGACAAAGAAGCCTTTGTCCAGAACATTACAGGAACCCATTGGCTCTGATTTCTCCTCAGGTGCCACTCTTGCTACTGCTGTAGATGTCCAGAATGTTTCCCTTCCAGTTCCAACACAGGGTGGTGGTTGTGAGAGACCTAGCAACATTGACGGACCTGTAGAGGGTAATTCCTCTTTGAATGAAGCTAATGTGGAGAAGGCAGAAGATATGTCATCAGGTGCACTGAACTGTTTGTTTTCCTTTTTGATAATGTAGATTTACAATAGTTGACGAAAAAATGAGCATGTGGGTCTCAATATTCTTGTTACTGTAGTGTATTAAATAGCAATGTTGGTGTCTTTCCCCTCACTTTTGTTAAAACACACATTATCTTAGCTAAAAAAAGGATCGGAAGTAACTTGTTCATTGTAATGTTGTAACGTAGGAGCGGATTCACCTCTAATTGCTTTATTCTTGTACTTTTTGTAGGGAAGGGTCTCCTATCGAAAGTTGGGAGGAAGCCATCTGTGGTTGATGAGAACCGCCGTGCAACCTACAATATTTCCACTCAGCCAGTGGTCAGATCAGAATCAGTATTTACTACCTTTGACGGTGAAATCAAGCAATTTGTTGCAGTATGTAACAATGAATCTAGTCTTCTCAATTAATCTTTTATTTGCCCTGTAGCTCCTGTAGCTGGCTTTTGTGTTAATAATATTTTTCAATATTGAATCAGGTTGGGCTTCATGCAGAATATTCATATGCTAGGAGCCTTGCTCGTTTTTCTGGAGGTCTTGGATCCCTTGCTTGGAAAATTGCATCAAAGAGGATTGAACAAGCACTTCCTGATGGGTGTAAATTTGGCCGTGGTTGGGTTGGGGAATATGAGCCACTTCCAACCCCTGTATTACTGGTCGAAAATAGTACCCAAAATCAATCAGCTTTGGCTTCAAAGTTTTATTCATGCCCGGAATTGAGAAAGGATGACAGAACTCTTAGGACTTCAGTTCCTGCTAAGGAGCACCCTGTTACTAGGCCTGTTACAGAAGAGAGACAACACTCTGTTAGTGTGCCTACTTCAGGAGGGAGACCACCATTTCTTGATTCTCCTAGGGGGCTTTACTCAGAAGGGAAACCGACTGTGATCCGTCCTGTTGGAGCAAAACCTAATTCCACAGTCAATCCACAAAAAAACCTGCAATCCCGGTTTATCGAGCGTGAGAAAAAGGTTCAAAAGGAAGTTGAGTTGAACTCCATACCCTCAGTTCATCCGCAGAAAAACCTGCAATCCCGGTTTATCGAGCCTGAGAAGAAGGTGCAAGAAGCAGTAGAGTTGAACTCTATAACCTCAGTTCATCCACAGAAAAACCTGCAATCTCAGTTTATTGAGCCTGAAAAGAAGGTTCAAAAGGAAGTTGAGTTGAACTCCGTACCGTCAGTCAATCAAAATAATGCCAATCTTATTGCAGAAAAGCAATCATCAAGACGATCGGAGGCAGAAGCTTCCAGGCCCAGAGATACAGTATCAAGGAACATAAATCTTCCACAACCTGTACCTTGTAAGATGCCGGATTCTAATGGAACTGTTAACCGAGGGTTGCCTAATGGGAAATATGTGAGTGCGTGTCTGGACAACCGGATGATTAGTCCGTCTGACAGTGATCATAGTCAAATGGATAGAACAGCAGCTTTCTTTCCTCATAAACAGGTGCAGGGTCTTAGTGACCCAGTACAGTTAATGAAAAAGTTGGCGGAAAGTAATCAAAAGCAACAGAAATCGTCAAGTCAATCATCAATTGATACTCAACCCGTTGGGTCATCGGTTCCATCAATAAGAAGAGATGATTCAGGCAATGCTGCAGCAGCTGCTGCTCGGGCTTGGATGTCTATAGGCGCTGGAACATTTAATCAGCCTACGGAGGATCTCACTACACCCAAAAGTCAGATATCTGCAGATTCATTATACAACCCAGCTCGGGACTTTCAGTCACAAATTTCACGAGTTCGGGGCGAGTTTCCAATGCAATTTCAGAATCAGAACAGCTTTTCATTTCCAACCTTTTTACAACAACCTGTTCGTATGGCGAATGAATCACAGTTTCAAGGCCGACCTACAATTTTTCCTCAGTCGGCAGCAGCTGACTTGTCCAGATTTCAAGCGCAGTCACCTTGGCGAGGTCTCAGTCAACATGCTCAGCCAAGACCAAGACAGAAACAGGAAGGCCTTCCTCCTGACTTGAATATCGGTTTCCAGTCCCCAGGGTCTCCGGTGAAACAGTCCTCGAGTCTTCTGGTCGACTCTCAGCAGCCGGACCTGGCGTTGCAACTCTGAGTGTAAGTGCGTATTCAGAGGAGTTGAAACAAAGCGTACAAAGATGAGATGTTTCTGGCTTCCGTCTAAAGGGATTCACATGTGCCTGGTGCCATAGTTGCATCCAGTGTGAGAATGCCGACGATCTCGTTATGACAGAATGATTGTGGAGGTGATGTTTATCCATTTTTGACTTGAACTAAGAGTAGCTCGACCTGGTATGATCTGCTCGGAACTTGAAAAGCTATAGGTTTAACAGAAGTTCATTTTGTGGCCCAGATAAGGATTACGGGCTTGCAGACGAAGATTTTCGTGTCGTAAAATTGGGTAGAAGGATGGTGATTGATTTGACGATTTACGTGAAATCGCTTAGGAGCTGTTAGAATGATATAAAAATGCAGAAATCTTGTTGAGGGGCTTGTACATTGTTACAGGTCGATGGGAGGGATTACTTGTCTGGATTATGTATGTACTACTGCTACGCTTATAATTTACACGTGGACTATTGTCTCTGAAATTCAATGTTTCTGCTTTGTGTTCACGGGTTCGGTCAATAATCTCTCTCTACAACCACCAATTAATGAAATTTTAGTCTTCCAATCATGCCCGTGCATGAACTGGCAATAATAGGCACTCTTTAGACCATTTTTCATGGGAGATGTCAAATCTTATTTGGAATGTATTGTAATCAAATTTGAAGGTAAGAAGAAGTTCCAACCCAATATGTTACTCTTATGTGGATTGATATATGAATTTTTATATGTCAAATTTGAAATATGAGAAAATGTGCTGTTAAATAATTTTTTAATTATTTTATTACGTGGATTCTATTATTGTACTAGTTATAGATTTTGAAAATTCATTTTATTTAATTTCTTTTAAAAAAATAGGTCCTATAAATATTATTTATCACCAAAAAAAAAAAAAAAAACAAAAAACATATCAATTGGATGAAGAGAAAATCTATCAAATTAACATTTGATGACGATCATACGTACAAGAGAAGAGACCCTCTCTTGCAATTGATGACGATCATTTACTGCCATCTATTATGCCACTGGGAGAATATTTTAGAGTTTCAAGAGTCTTCTTAAGTACACTTTCATCCTATTATTATTATTATTATTAGTATCATTATCAAGATAAAGGAGAGAATTTGAAACTATTATAATAACTTAGAAGAGATAGGATTTTTGCGGGATCCAATTTGTGAGGATCTTAGGAATTCTTTAATCATGTCCGTTCATCGTACATCGTGCAGTTAATTTTCGTTAGGTACTGTTTGTATTCAATTTTAGATAATATAATTTAAAATAATTTCTGATCGCACGATGTACGATGAAAGGACAAAATTAAAGGATCCCCGGGATCTTCACAAGGAGGATCCGGTGAGGATCCTATCTCCAATTAGGGGAGATGAGAGTTTCGAATTCGGAACGCATGTGTAGAAACTCAATAGTCTATCCACTAAGATGCCAAGGGTGGAGCTAGGAATTTTTTACCGGATGGGCTAGCTTAAAGATTTAAATTTTTATGAACAAAGAAATTTGATAATGTATTTTTCATAGTATCAATTAGCTTATGAAAACTTTCACAAGGTGAGCCAACATTTTTTCGTTATTAAACAAGTACGTGTTAAAATTCAAACAAATCCAAACTTGAAATATATGTACAAGAAATGATGAAAAAAATGAGACAAGGAAAAAAGATTGATTATAAATTGTATTATATAATTAAATTAAGAGAATTAGGACTACATTTGGAAATCATAAAAACTACACGTAAAATTTTATCTTTCACCGAAAATTACCTAAGCTATAATCCATGGTATCCTTTAACCTGGCTCCGCCAGTGATGCTAGACCACATGATGCAAGTACACCTTCATCCTCTTAATACAAAATTTTGAGGAAGGAAAGACCAATAAGTCGTTTGGGGAGCTCCAAATGAGGTATGGCAACGATTTTTCAAGTATTACATGTCTTTTCATACTTGTAATTTTTTTGGCTTTTTAGCTAAAATGGTCTCTGAGATTTGCATAACACATCACTTTGATCATTGAGATTGAAAATCAATAGAAATGGTCCCTGAGATTGTCTACCATTCATTATTTTGGTTCTTCTGTTAAAAACTCTTTTAAGTGTGCCAGAGCTCTTGGTTGGAAGTTCGGACAATTTTCAAAGTTTCGTAATTCAATTGTTTCTTAACCAAATTCGACCCAGAATATATCAAAATGAAATAGGAAAGTGTAGAATAAGATTATACCTATTTAGAAGACCATGGATGAACATTTTGTGTTACAAGCCCTGGTTTTCTCATCAAAAACTCAAAATTTTATATTATTTTTTCCTACTTCAAATGTTACATAATAATTCAAATATTTAATTAGTCACTGATGAGTCGATTTCATATTATATATTTTACCCTATTCTTAGTATATTTTGGTAATTATTTTGGTAGAATTTTGATACTTTGTTTTATGTTTTCAACATAGGACATTCGACTTCCTCTAGAGCAAAAATGACCAAACGGATAACTTTTGGAGTGATTCCAATTGAAGGATGTTCGTGAGTCTTTCAAGATGATTGTATCAAAATTCCAGATTTTTTTACCAAGTCGTTTGACCGTGGCAATGAAATAAAGGTCCAGTGCATAGCTTTTCCAGATTGGCGTTTCTAGACGTTTTGGGTATTTTGAAGGTGAAGATGGCATATTTTGGGAAGATTCATTCTGAGGTTTTGTAGGGGACATCTTCAGCTTTAAAAAGAGACATTTTGGGACCAAATCGGAGTTGACTTGGTCGGTCAAAAGATAGATTTTTTTGATGAAGTCCAAATTTTAGCTTAAATAGGAAACCTTTTATTATCTGTTTTATTGTTTTATTATGTTTCCTAGTTTTATTCTAAGACCCTTTAGGGTTTTATTTTGTAGTAGTATAAACAAGGCTTTTTAGCCATTAGAGAGAAAAAAAGGGAGAGAACACAACATTAGGAGAGAATGCACGCACTGTTTGGAGAATTGTTTTTGACAATTCAAGTTTATTTACAAGGTGTTTTCTATCCATATTTGTAATAATATTTTGGCTTATGGTTGGTCGTAGCTAATTTTTGTTTACTAGGGTGATGCCTTGAACCTTAGCATGAATATGTAGTCTTTATTTAAGTGCTTATAATATTATGCATGTTTACTTTGAATTATCACTGTGCTTTAAACTATCTCTATATCTTATTGCTTAGCTACCATTAGGATGTTTAGATAAGTAATCGGATGCAATTCGGTCGGAATACCACCGGGGAATTGAGTATTGCTTCTTGTGATTGATAGTTGTAATTTCACATAGAATGAATACCACGTCTTAGGGGTTGCATGGTTTTTCAAAAGGTTTTCACAAAGCATAATGAGTCATGCATGTTTATATTTGATCTGAATACCACAGACGGATTGCATGTTTGATATACGTTCTAGCTTGAATACCACGAGTAGAATATGCATTAGGAAAACCTAACCTTCAAAGTTGCATGGGTAATTTATAAGTAATTAATAAATCTACATAGGATTATTAAGGGGACGGTTGAACCCTAGGCTTTTACAATTTGGTTTTCAAAACTATTTTTGACACACCCCGACCCGAAAAGTCCACTAGGATTCCGAATCAAGCTGTGCTGGCCGACACCTGGAAGGTGACGAAGCCATAGAATGTGATAATGTGTAAAATGTGAATAAATTTAAACTTAAAAGTGCCTATATACACAAATACACGGTGAGCGAGTATGGACCCATTTTACGCCTGATACAGAGCATAAGTAAGCACAGTAAGGTAAGATAATGATTATACCATCATAAAGAGCCACCTGAACTAGGAGTGCCATAAGTCCTCGTCGATACGAAAGTTTGCTATTAGAACCTGGAGGGGTGCAAAAATAGAAAGAGTGAGTGGTCGAAACAAAGATTTTCAAAATCATTTCCATTATCAAAGGTAGTAACCCCTTGCCGTAAGACCTGTATAGTTTCCAACAAATCATACTATGTAAAAGTATGAAATCAAAAGTATACTAATAGTAAACTCGGAAGTATACCATTATCCAACATCTCATTAGCAATACAAATAATCACATGCTTAATAAACCATACTAGCATGCAAGTCAGAATCACTTATGGTGACCTGTACAACTGTACACATATCACATCAATCAATGCTAGCACATAAGTCGGAGTCACCTATAGTGACCTGTACGACTTATCCATATCTTATCACATATCTCATCAATCATAACTAGCACATAAGTCGGAGTCACCTATAGTGACCTGTACGACTTATCCATATCTTATCACATATCTCATCAATCATAACTAGCATATAAGTCGGAGTCACCTATAGTGACCTGTACGACTTATCCATGTCTCATCACATATCTCATCATTTAGCTTATTTACCAATTCCTGCACACGAGTCGGAACCACCTAAAATGGTCTGTACGACAGGCTGGGTGTAAATAAATACGCTCAAGTGCTACGATCACGTGAAGGCTGTGTGAAGTATCGCAAGTCACCTACGAGTCGGAACCACCTAAAGTGGTCTGTACGACAAGCTGGCACCTACCTTGGATCCAAGGTGAACATGTGGTGTGGGAGGTGAACGATCACGTGAAGGCTAGGCCTTGGCCACGGGCGGAGCACTAACATCGAAGTGCAGGTTTATGTGCTCTAACATTTCTCAACACATTCATACTCACTACTATCACTATCATCAACATGTACTCACCTGAAGCTTACTTGGACGTCCGCAACATCATTTGGCACTTCAAAGCATTCACAATAATTAGGTTTAGGTAATATACATATGAATATGCCATGATGTAAATCTGAAATTCAACCATATCATTATATTTCTAGATATATAAACATATATACAAATGGCATGAAATGTATAACTGTAACACCCCACTCCCGAACTATTTACTTTCGAGAGTAATCATCGGTGATAAGTCCAATTAGACACTAATTAAATTAACCATCATTGCTTACCTTTCCTTACTTCAATTTCTTGATTCTTTACATCTTAATTTATGACCAACATTTAACGACCAAAACCTAAGGTTATATCTCGCATTTTCTACCAATCTCCTTCACACTACTCAATTCCTCAAACAAGGCTATTGTCTCAATTATTTAGTCTCGTTTATTGTATGGCTGCATCTAACGTCTCGTTAGATTGCCTAAGTACCCTAAACAGGGATCAAGCCATTTGTAGTTCACATCCATTATTTGTAGGTGACAAGCATATGGATATACCATAACATAATCTAAACTCAATCATCTCATAGTACTTTAGAACATATGGATACACACACACACACACACACACACACACACACACACACACACACACACACACACACAATAAAAAGAATAAATCCACTCACCTGAAGCCTGCGCTACGATTCTCTAGCTCGAAAATCAAGGCGTCACAAACCATCGTCTCCTAGAACAATTACCAAATAATGTCTTAGAATTCGTATCGATATAACATGTAACTTACGTAAAACATATCCCCAAGGACGTTCTAGAATGATTTAAGACCCATTGATCAAAAGTCAACCGTCGGTCAAAGATCGACGGTAGGGTCCACAACCCTACGTAACTCAATCCGGAATATCTTCATCTCGGATTTCCAATCCGTAACTTCTAAAAAATCACATTGTGCTTCTAAAACATCATACTAAAGTTATATTACGATCCAACGGTTGGATCTTCGCCAATTGCCAATTCAAATGGCGGTCAACAGTTTACCTTACGAACTTACAAATCTAATTCAGGAAGATCCGTATGTCAGATTCCCAAATCGTAAGTTTTTACATTCTTAAAATATTATGTACTATAACATATTCAAGTTTGGTGACGATCCAACGGTCGGATCATCGATTCATATTTTGACCTATTCACGTATCGAAATGAAACTAAGTCCAAACAATCAAATTATGTCATATGGATATCAAATATGAACCAAGGGCATCTAATAGTACTTAAAATACATCATTGGCCCATAGGCCATGCGTCGCCACAAGGTCGTTGCGGGTGGCGGTCGGCCGCCCTGACTCGCCGGAAAAATTCAACTATTTTTAAAAATTCTCAAAAATTACAAAATTGAAGATCTCAAAGCGTAGAGTAAACTTTATACATGTGGACAAGTCCAATTTGACCTAGAAAGGCTCCAATTTTGCTAAAACCGTACGAAACCCTAGAATTTGTGTGATTCGATTCGACCTCCAAACTTGCTTCGACGCCTCCACCATTGCTTGGGCTTTGTTCCTGGGTTCTAGTGGAGTCTAATGGTGGTGGTGGTTGACGGGATTTACTTTGGAAATGGCGAATCGCCGCCACACCACCTTTGGTGCACTCCTGTGAATTTACCTTCAAATACCCTCAAATCCCTTCCAAACTTGGGTGATAATGGAAGAAGGTTAGGAAATGATTGGGAGTGGTGGCTTGGTCTAATTCATGAGAAATCCGGTGGAAAACCACCGGAAAATATGGTGAAAACGAGTCGAGGTCGCGGGTCAGGGGATCCGGCCGATCCCTTGTTCTTTTTCCTCTCTCATTTCCCTCATTTCCCTCCTTTCTCCTCCTCCTAATTGGTCCCCTCACCTTCCCTTAAAATCTGGTTAGCTTCCTTCCCACCAAAATGGGAGCTCAAATTATTTAACTAACTTTAAATAAAAATTTTCAAACGTTTATGACTATATCGTTATAATTTAGACTCGCAAGCGGTTTCGCCTATGCGTTCGTATCAACGAGTACTGCACAACTATGCTAAAAATAGGTCATACATTCCTCTAGACGATGGTCAACATAAGTCAAAATCCTTGCCTCTAGGGCATTTTCGTCAATTCCCTAAATAAAAACGTAAATTTTTGGGCCGGGTTGTTACAGTTTTCTTTTGTTTTCTTTTCTTTGCCAATTTATTTAATTTTTTTTAATTAAATTCATTTTTATTATTTTTTAAATTCAAAATCAAGCTATTCCCAACTTTGTTTTCAAATAATTAATTAAGAATTAGTTTAAATACAAATTATTCATTCAATCCCTGTGGAAAACGACCTTACTTGAGCTGTTTATATTACAACTTCCTTGTTCTCTTGCAAGTATTTTTAAGTGTTTTTATCCCTACTTTTGCAGGTGGTAGAAATCCCTATCAGTCACAATCCAATCTCAAAACAAAAGAGTATGAACTTAAGTCATTTATATCTTGATATGCTTAATTTTGACGACTGTTGAAATTTTTAGATCAGACATCCATAGTTTTTAGACTTTTGATCAAACATTCTTATTCTATTTTTTAATAACAAAAAAATACATATATTTGGTTTACCAATCAAATGAAAAATTAATATCACCTAAATCCTAAAATCTAGGAGATATATTATACCATAATTCATTTCAAACGACACTTTTCATTACTCAAATAGAATATTTCATCAAAATTCTAAAAATACAACTAACATCCTATTAACTATAATGTACCAACTATGGACATGATATATGAATGCACATATGTATTAAACATAACGTACGATAATTAGTACATTATACAATCTTAATTTTGGTACGTATTAGTATTTTGGTACATTAGAGATTAACATAACATACCATAATTGGTACATTATACAATCTTAATTTTGGTACGTATTAGTATTTTGGTACATTAGAGATTACTCAGTTTACTTTATGTAATTCTTGTTTTAATATGTACCAAGCTACTGGTACGATGTATTAACCTAACTTTGGTACTTACAAGCTAATGGTACGTTATGGTCCCTTAAAAAAGATAAATTTTCATATTAAAACTTTGAACTAAAAATTTGATATAATAAATTCATAACAATTAATTATTGGGATAATGACTCAATTAAAATTTTCCCACTTATTTTCTTCCACGAATTTAGGGATTTTAGATCTGATTAGTTTCAATATAAAAAAACTCTTATTTCCATTTTTTTATTTTCTTAAAATGATGAGTTGGAAATTAGAAAATGACATGGATAAAGATGGAAGCATCCTAATCAAAATTCAAAGCGTTTTAATAGAGATTTGAAAACCCACAGATGTTTAATTAACAAGATGTAGAACTGGGGCACTTTTATCTAATTAATCCTTTTAAATAAACCAAATTCTTTTAATGGTAGATAACACTCGCCAGTAGGCCTGGCAATTCCTGACACGACCCGATAACCCGACACGACACGACACGAAATTAACAGGTGTTCGGGTCGACACGATAACGAATCGAGTCGTTATCGGGTAACCCGATAAACACATGTTAAGATAACGGGTTGATTTGGGTATACACGTGGGTAACACGATACACGATAAACATAATATTATTTTTATAATTTTATAACCCTAAAAAAATACTGTAATAATTATATATATTAATTTAACAATTTATACCCCTAAAATCTATAATAAATAAATATATTAAATTAACTATAATAATTATACCCCCAAAATATTAACTATCTATAATAATTATATATATATATATATATATATATATATTAAATTTTGAATTAAATTTTATAAAAACGATAAAAATTATTAATTAATATGAATCCATTGATTTGATTCCATAATTGATAATTTCATTCCATTCCCTGCAGTGCCGCCTTTTTTGAAGAAAAAGGGAGGGAAAATGAAAATGATAAGAAAAGTTGAAAATGAAACAAAAAAAGAGGGAATTAGGGAAAGATGGGTAGGCATCGTAGGCTACCGGAGGGAAATGTGAAAATTATAAGAATAGTTGAAAAGGAAACAAAAAAGAGAAGGAAAAATGAAAATTAATAGAAGTGGTGAGAATTTTTATTTTTATTTTAAAGTTATTAACTTTTTATCACACATATGACATGTCTCACTATTTTTATAATGACACGTGATGTACTACTCCATGTACCAGTCAATTATACGTACAAAATAAATAGATTTAAATCTACTTAATAAATATATATACACACCATTGAATTTGATGGGATACGAATTCTCCGAAACTAATTTCAACGATCCCAACCATCAAACTTGTTTATATATACTTTGAGATCACATTAGCAAAAAATCACAAAAAACAAATATCTAGAGATCAAGTAATGAGACAAAACTACGGTTATAAACGAAAAATCACGATTTAACGGTTATTTTAACTCCGATTTTGATGATTTTTTACAGCTACACTCCTTGACCCTATACGAATACAATGAATGAATTCGATCTTCAATTTAAAATATTTACACAAATGGATACCACAAAATCCTATGTTATACTTAATGAAAGTATAAATAAACTCTAAGTGTTAGTCAATCTATCGTTTTGATGGGATACGAATTCTCCGAAACTAATTTCAACGATTCCAACCGTCAAACTTGTTTGTATATGCTTCGAGATCACATCAGCAAAAAATCACAAAAAACAAACATTCAGAGATCAAGTAATGGGATAAAGCTTTTTGACGGTTATAAACGAAAAATCACGATTTAACGGTTATTTTAACTCCGATTTTGATGATTTTTTACAGCTACACTCCTTGACCCTATATGAATACAATGAATGAATTCAATCTTCAATTTAAAATATTTACACAAGTGGATACCACAAAATCTTATGTTATACTTAATGAAAGTATAAATAAACTCCAAGTGTTAGTCAATCTATCGTTTTGATGGGATACGAATTCTCCGAAACTAATTTCAACGATCCTAACCGTCAAACTTGTTTGTATATACTTTGAGATCACATCAGCAAAAAATCACAAAAAAAAAAACATTCAGAGATCAAGTAACGGGACAAAACTTTTCGACGGTTATAAATGAAAAATCACGATTTTACGGTTATTTTAACTCCGATTTTGATGATTTTTTTACAGCTACACTCCTTGACCCTATATGAATATAATGAATGAATTCGATCTTCAATTTAAAATATTTACACTAGAGGATGTGGATATCACAAAATCTTATGTTATATACTTAATAAAAGTATGAATCAACTATAATAATTATATACATTAATTTAACAATTTTATACCCCTAAAAACTATAATAATTATATAATATAATTATATATATTAAATTTAATTTAAAAAATTGATGACCATTGGATCGGCTGAGATTTAATCTCAACCGTCCATTTCATAATTATATATATATATATATATATATTTTTATTAAATTTAAAAAATTGATAACCATTGGATCGGCTGAGATTTAATCTCAGCCGTCCATTGTAGACTATTACTCTTCTCTCCCATTGGATCGATATTCCATTATTTGCTTACTGTTGTCATGGAAGGCAAACTACAACATTCTAGTATGACACTTTTCGTTTCTAAATTAAAAGATTAGTGTGTATGTATTATTTTTTTATTAGGCCTTTATATTTTCGAGTGTAGATATAGTACTTAAACGACAAATGTTTTAATGTTTTGAAGTAATATTTATATGGCAATGTGTGGTATGTGCAAATTAAAAAAAAAAAAAAAATTTCTTAACGGGTCATAACGGGTCGGGTCATTTTACCCGTTACCTGTTAAGGACCCGTTAAGATAACGGGTGTCACACGATAAGACCCATTAAGATAACAGGTGTTACACGAACACGATAGACATGACCTGTTTGCCAGGCCTACTCGCCAGTAGGGAAAATGAATTACTGAGTATAAAAATAAAAAAATTAATGCTTGTAAAAATTAAATATAATAGCTAAAACACTCGTAGTACTTATAGCATTGAAGTCACATCCTAAATAAACATGCTGAGAATTCTGCAGCACTACAAGTCAGGATGTTCACACACATTCACATGAAAACTCTTGACATTCCATTTCCTATTGCCTGACCTTAAATCTGAACCCTAAACACGCCATGTACGATTTCACGCAGTAGTATATGGATAATACGTGCAGAATGGCCAGAGCATGGAATAATAAAATTAGTTATACAAGAAATTTGAAAATTAACCAAGTTATTATATTTTAGAATTTTGATCACTGGAAGGAGTTCGAGCGTTGCTTAAGGGAGTCTAATGAGAAGCCGAAAACAGAAAAATAGAAGGGCAAAAAAAAAGATTCATACAGTTCGGATAAAATTATAAATTAGATTCGTACAATTCTTTTACAAGTTAAAAAGAAGCCAAAAGTACTTAACTGAGTTTTACCACAAACGCTTTTGCCATTACAGGCTCTTTGCACTGTACATAAATACGATTCCATGCTCATTAGCTCGTGTTGTTGTGCCTAGAAGTTCTTAGAGCTTCTGAACGAAAGGCGGGCGAAAGAAATCCTCATGCTCGGTTTTCGCTTGTTCTTCATCGATCTATTGTTTCTGAGAACACAGACATCGCCACTGCAGATGTAACGTTTGTTTCGGTGGGAGGCTTCTGAAAAGCAGCTGAAGATGTTTGGGAGGTAATGCAAAGCCATCGATCATACAGATGAGACTGCGAACTTTAAACAAAAGACTGCTAAAATTTCCTCTCTATTTTCTGAATGAATATTCCGACTGCAGGCTTATATACATGAAAGCATTATAGCTGTTGGTCCCCCTGTTCACATATTACATGTGCTAATATATATTAGGTTTTGAAAAAAATATTATAATTAGCTAGGTCAAAGTTGGGCGGCTCTTTATTTAGTTTTGGCAACACCACACCGCCACACGTCACACGGTTTATTGCCATCTTCAAAATTCAAACAACTTGTTTGCCACAGACGTGTTGGCCTCATCTCCTCTCAAACTCTCTCAAGAATATTGTGGGATATTAGCTGACTGAGCTACACAAGGCAGGATTCGGCCCCAAATATTGTCTCACGTCGAAAAAAAGTTATGCTTTGATTGTTTAGATAATTTTAGGTCTCTTTCACTTATTGTTATTTTTTATTTATACAACGATACACTTCACACAAATGAGAGGAACCTCAATGCTTTGAGAAAGTAATTTTATTCATGAATTAGAAAAAGTAAATGGGGAACATGAGACTTGATCCCGACTACAATCATTTATAACAAGAGTCTTGAATAAAATCAACGAATTTTGTTCATGAACCACTAAAACTTCTTTTTATTGCAACAAATTAGTAACAAGTTCTCCTTTATGAGTTGATTTTATACATCATCTATGTCTATGATGATGGACATTTTTTCGAAGGGTAAATTTAGCAGTTATTCATGTATTTATCACTTACTGCGATCGAGACTTTAATTTGATTTCTTTCAAGACATGCCATTTTCTTCATCTGTCAAATATTTTAACTACCTCATTGGTTCAACCTCATAAATCATTTGTGATGAAGGATATTTTTTTATTCATCACATTGTTTCCTAATTAATTCTCTTTTGTAGTAAGTTGAAAGTGTCAAATGTCAATTGCTTAAGAGTATCAACATAGTCGGCTCTTGGACTTCCAAGTTTTATACCCACAAACCCTTTCAAAACAAGCAACAAATTATGAGTCAAATTGGTATCATTGCTGCGTTCAAACACTCATAAAGCCCTTCTATTTTACTTTGACTGGAAACCTCTGTCATCTAAATCTTTCGTATAATTAGAAAAATGTTGTGGATGCAAATTTCTTCCACCTATGGGGTTCAATATATAGAGCATGGCCGGTCCTCTTTGAAGAAAAGGTGGCCGGGCCTTTGGGGTATTTTTGGTGTATAATGAGTGATAATTTATGTAATGGGTGATTAATTGGTATAATGAGTGATTAATTGGGTGATTAATCCATTAATTAGCCTAATTAATTTAATTTATATGGAAGGTTTTGAAGGTTTAGGGAATGATTTCCTTGCACAGGATATGGAGTAAAGATGGATGAGATAAATTTGAACTTGTTACCTATTTTGGGCACTCTTGACTGGATTGATGGATCATTCTCCACTGCTTGTGTGTAGGAAACCCAGTGTGTCTCGTGGGTAATTTTGTCCTCTTCACCCAAAAATTCACGTGTCGCCTCTTGATTATTTTTGGCTCCACAAATGCCCCCACACCTGTTGGGCTGCCCGCAGGAAATGACAGTAGGTGTAGAGATCTTCTTGCTTTAGGAAACTTAAGACTGTTTCCTATTTTGATGTAGATTCCCTCTTTAATAGGAAATTAGATCCTTCTAGGAAAAGCAAATAAATTTCTCTCAAAGCCTATTTAAGTCCACCTTAAGTGGGTTATTAAATCAACTTTAAAGAGCAATTTATTCTACCTTACAAGAGAGAGAGAGAGCTTAGAGGATATTTGTTCCCCCTCTTCTAGCAATCTTCTACATCTTGCCTGTGCAAATGACCATTTTTCGTTGCTTTCTTCGTCTTCTCTGTGCTGCACTGATGTAAGAAAAATTTAATTTTTCTTGTCTTCTTATTGGATAGTGCTGTCCTGGGGCAGCCGTCGGGGTGGTGCGGCACGTTGGCTGGCAGGGGCCAGGAGTCGGCTCGGCATGGGTCGAGGAGGTGTTGTGGTAGGGACCATTGTTTTAGGTTGCTCGGCTTGGCTAGAGCCAAGGGCATCTTGTGCGGCTGGGGTCGCAGATTGTGGCGCTGGGGCGCAGTGATCGGCGAGTTGCATGGCTCATGTCCTTTGGGCTCTTGGACTTGACACAGGCCAGGCCGGCAATTGGGAGAAATGAGGAAGTCGCGGGCCTTATGGGCTGCTAGAATGCTGGGCATGCATGTACCTACTAGTTTGAGAGAAAAAATGAGAGTAAAACCAGTATGGGTTGAGCTCCCTTGCTGAGTACAATGAATGACGTTGGCTGCTTAATCCTCTTCGCCGAGAAAAAATGTAGGCTGCTTCCGAGAGTGGAGATGAATATGATCAAGGCGGATGCATTAGCTTGTCCAATTGCTGTTGTGGATCCCACTGCAAGTGAATGTGGGAAAATAGATATTCCCTGCCTGCTCAAGAGATGACGGTTGAGAAAAACCAAAAACTTCTTCAGCTGCTCTTGAGGGTCCACCTGCTGTCGAGAGGTCTGTGATTGACATGACTTTTTCCAATGCAAAGAAAAATGAGGCTGCTAGATTTGAGCCTGTGGCGCTTGCTATGTCAAGAATGGCTAATTCAATTACTGATAGTATTGCTTAGTATAGAG